>NW_017687464.1:5397-6111 GCF_001879085.1 Nicotiana attenuata | reverse complement strand
TTTCACCTAGGATCTAAATCTTAGTCTGATGAATTTTTTCTCCTAAGATAGACGACCTAGTCTGATGAACTTTCTCCTAGGATCTAAATCTTAGTCCAATAAACTTTCTCCTAAGATAGAAAATCTTAGTCTGATGAATCTGTCTCCTAAGATAGAAGACCTAGTCTGATGAATTTGCTAGTCAAATGTCCTTGGTCTTACTCACAGGATCGTACATTCTAGTCACGTCTTTAGTTTTACTCTCATCATTGCATCAATAGCTTAGGTGATCTACATTTTGCTAACAAACTCACAAATCTTCCTAGTGCAAAACTGGGGTAGAAAATTTTCTTTGTTTTATCTATTTTGTTGAAGTCAGGAGCCCACCTGGAGAATAAGGGGAATACTTTTCGAGTTCAGCAATCAAGAGGCCACCTGGAGAACAAGGGAATACATTTCAAGTTCAGTAGTCAGGCGCCCACCTGGAGAACAAGGGAATACTTTTCAAGTTTCAGCAATCAGGCGCCCACCTGGAGAACAAGGGAAGTACAATTAAAATTTTAGTTTTCAATTTTTAATATTTGATAACATGCTGTACCCAGCCACCAAACTGGGGTAGTAAAATTTCTTTGTTTGTCTTTTTGTTGGAGTCAGGAGCCCACCTGGAGAACAAGGGAATACCTTTCAAGTTCAGCAGTCAGGCGCCCACCTGGAGAACAAGGGAATACTTTTCAA
>NW_017687464.1:0-876 GCF_001879085.1 Nicotiana attenuata | reverse complement strand
TGTGACCCAAATCCAAATCTCAACGAAGTCGAAATGTGTCAAAAATCGCGGGTGCATTTATGTGACGCGGTTCGAGACATGTTTTCACGATGTTGCAATTCTCTTAAAATAATAATAATAAAAGCGGTTCAAAGTTAAAAACACATAGGTCAAAACATGTACTAAAATCGAATAAATAAGCCAAATATGACAGTTGAGCGACCGTGCTAGAACCACGGAACCCGGGAATGCCTAACACCTACTCCCGGGTTAACAGAATTCCTTACTCGGATTTTTGGATCGCGCACTGTTAAATAGAGTCAATAATTTCCTCGATTCGGGATTCAACCGGTGACTTGGGACACCATTAATCTCCTAAGTGGCGACTCTGAATCTTTTAAATAAACGAATCCCGTTTCGATTGTCCATTAATTGGAAAAACTCCTTTTATTATATCCTTTCGGGGGTGTAGTAGTGAAAAAAGGAGGTGTGACAATACTGTGTAACTGCAGGTTAATTACTTGTTGTGCCCTAGCCTCGTCACTACTTTGCTAAGGTTAGGCTCAACACTTACCAGCATATGGGGTCGGTTGTGCTGATACTATACTCTGCACTCTTTTGTGCAGATTTCGGTACTGGAGCATATAGACCTTAGCTTGGGGTTGCTGCCTTCATTCCATCGGAGACCTGAGTTAGTCCTGCAAGCGTCCGCAGGCCTTGGCGTCCTTTCCTATCTAGTTTCTTTCTGCTCTTTTCATTTCACAGTCAAGCATGTATTATTTTGTCAGACCCTGTTTGTACGTATTCTTAACGCCTCATTTGTTTTTTTAAAGATTTAAGACGTCTGAATCTGAATACACATCTATATCAAGATGTGTATTAGATTAAGACATCTAG
>NW_017687463.1:5332-6111 GCF_001879085.1 Nicotiana attenuata | reverse complement strand
ATTGAATGATTGCTTCCGCTGCGCATGATCTAACATTTGGTATCAGACGCCGTCTTACATCTAACTAGATAATGTAATACAGCATGCATAGAGTAATATTAAAACGTGTTATTCATTGATATATGTTTCGGATAATTATTCTATGTTAAAAACGTGAATGTTTTGTATGATATTCTGTAATTTTGGATTTAATATACAGAACTTTTGGATTAATCCTCTCAAAACACGTTTTTTTTGAAATCACGTATTGTATGGCCGCGGTCCCGGCGTAACCGCGGTAGGACCGCGGCAGAACACTGCCTCTGATTCTGAAGGTCACTCTAGCCGCGGTCCTGGCGTAACCGCGGTAGGACCGCGGCAGTACATGCAACCTTCCGAGCCCAAATTGCAGAACACGCAATTTTAGGCCCTAAACCCTAAATTAAACGGGTTCTACAGTAATATAATGAATTTATATGTTGACATAGGTCTTCTTACACATCGGATAAATTCATTATAGATAATTACTGTGTTCTTCTTTAGCCTCTAGTTATTTCATTACTTGTATTAACTCTCCAACTGAGTTACATGTTAATTGAATGAAACTAGAGTTTTATAAAAGTGATATTTACCTATCTTAAATTAACAGTTTACTCTCCATCTGAGTTGGTCCTGTTTAAATTTATGGGGTTAATATCTGACATCACTCATATATTTTGCATGAATAGTTAAGTTTCCCTAACGAATCTAACTGTTCACCGAGCATGGTTATATGTGTAATGTGTAAATTTTGTAATTTA
>NW_017687463.1:0-1568 GCF_001879085.1 Nicotiana attenuata | reverse complement strand
TTGATACTATTTTTCACCAGGTTTAGCATGCAAGATTCCAAGAAGGGTTTCTACCCTTTAGACATGGAATCTCTCTGTCAAGAGATCAATCCCCAAAAACGACTGATGAGATAGAAAAGATGAAGGAGGTCCCTTATGCTTCTGCTGTAGGGAGTCTTATGTATGCAATGCTATGTACTAGACCTGATATCTGCTTTGCTGTTGGCATAGTTAGCAGATTTCAGTCTAACCCTGGTCGAGAACACTGGACTGCTGTTAAGCATATAATCAAGTACCTGAAAAGGACTAGGGATTATATGTTGGTGTATCACTCAGGTGATCTTGCACCCATTGGCTATACTGATTCAGATTTCCAGTCAGATAGAGACTCTAGAAAATCTACCTCAGGATATGTTTTTACCTTAGGAGGTGGAGCCATAAGTTGGAGGAGTATCAAGCAATCGTGTGTTGCTGATTCCACCATGGAAGCCGAATATGTGGCTGCATCTAAAGCAGCTAAAGAGGCTGTTTGGCTCGGAAACTTTCTGAAAGAGCTTAATGTGGTTCCTTCGGTTCAAGCACCAATTGTACTCTATTGTGACAATAGCGGTGCAGTTGCAAACTCGAAGGAACCAAGAAGCCATAAAAGAAGTAAGCATATTGAGCGTAAATATCACTTAATCCGGGACATAACTCAAAGAGGTGATGCAAGAGTGTTGAAGATTGCGTCGGAGGATAATTTGGCAGACCCGTTTACAAAGAGCTTGACACAGAAGATTTTTGACAAGCATGTAGAAGGAATGGGTGTTAGAATATTAGACGCATGGTTATGAGTCTAAGTGGGAGATTGTTGGGATATACTATTAACCATGCGGTTTAGACATGGTATAATATTTTGTTCATTATGAAACAATTATTTATTTAATTTATTCAATTCAATAAAGCACTGTTTTAAATAGATCATTTGTAACATGTGTGTCCTTTTAATTATGTAGTAAACAATTTAGTGTATGGAGTCTTAGCTCATGCACAGAAGATTAAATTGTTGGTTCTCATAATTAATAAACTATGTTCACAATTGATAATAGGTGAATTTGACTATAATCACACCTTAAATAATCACCTTCTTGTGTAGTTTTAATGCTAAAAGTGATGACAAAATGCTCTTATTAGTGCTTTTCATGATTTGTAGGTGATATATGTATAAAGACGGCTAAGGAGCAGTTTTGGAGTCAAAAGTGATGAAAAAGAGGCCAACTGTGAAATTTCCCAAGTGACCCGTGCAAAAACAGGCCGAAGATTCAGAGAACTGGATCCACCGCAGTTCCACCGCGACCGCGGCAGAACCGCGGTGGGAAGCAGCTGCAGAAGATTGAGATTCCGCGAGGGTGTTTGGCCGCGGTTCTACCGCGACCGCGGCAGAACCGCGGCAGGCGCAGTAAACTTCAGGGACCAAAGTGTCAATTACGGGATTTTTAGACCTAAACCCTATTTAAATCATTAGACTTCGCCCAAGAGAGGCATGTATTGATTTTTTAGGTTCTTAGCAAGGAAAAACATTGTGAGAAAATACTCTAAACATCTTTCTT
>NW_017687462.1:5055-6111 GCF_001879085.1 Nicotiana attenuata | reverse complement strand
ATTGTATTCCCTTGTTCTCCAGGTGGGCGCCTGATTACCAAAACTTGAATTGTATTCCCTTGTTCTCCAAGTGGGCGCCTGATTGCTGAACTTGAACTGTATTCCCTAGTTCTCCAGGTGGGTGCTTGATTACCAAAACATGAATTGTATTCCCTAGTTCTCCAGGTGGGTGCCTGATTACCAAAATTTGAATTGTATTCCCTTGCTCTCCAAGTGGGCGCCTGATTGCCAAATCTTCAACTGTATTCCCTTGCTCTCCAGGTTGGCGCCTGACTGCCAAATCTTCAACTGTATTCCCTTGCTCTCTAGGTGGGCGCCTGATTGCCAAAACTTGAATTGTATTCCCTTGCTCTCCAGGTGGAAGTTTGATTTCCAAAACTTGAACTGTATTTCCTTGTTCTCCAGGTGGGCGCCTGATTGCCAAAAACTTGAACTATATTCCTTTGTTCTCCAAGTGGGCGCCTGATTGCCAAAAACTTAAATTATATTCCCTTGTTCTCCAGGTGGGCGCCTGACTGCCAAAACCTTGAACCGAATTCCCTTGTTCTCCAGGTGGGCCCCTGACTGCCAAAAACTCGAATTGTATTCCTTTGTTCTCCAAGTGGGCGCCTGACTGCCAAAAACTTGAGTTGTATTCCCTTGTTCTCCAAGTGGGTGACTGATTACCAAAACTTGAATTGTATTCCCTTGTTCTCTAGGTGGACGCCTGATTACCAACATTTGAATTGTATTCCCTTTTTCTCTAAGTGGGTGTCTGATTACCAAAACTTGAATTGTATTCCCTTGTTCTCCAGGAGGGCGCCTGATTACCAAAGCTTGAATTGTATTCCCTTGTTTTCCAGGTGGGTGCCTGATTACCAAAACATGAATTGTATTCCCTTGTTCTCCAGGTGGGCGCCTGATTGCTGAACTTGAATTGTATTCCCTTGTTCTCCAGGTGGGTGCCTGATTACCAAAACTTGAATTGTATTCCCTTGTTTTCCAGGTGGGTGCCTGATTACCAAAACATGAATTGTATTCCCTTGTTCTCCAGGTGGGCGCCTGATTGCTGAACTT
>NW_017687462.1:0-776 GCF_001879085.1 Nicotiana attenuata | reverse complement strand
AACTAAACAGGGTCGACAAAACCTGGAACAAAACTAGGTAACACAAATAGAGTTAGCTAACGACTAAAGGAACTAGGCAAAAGAAAAGGATAGAACGGGTTTGAAGTCACAAGACAATATCCGGATTACAACCCTGAAACAACCCGACAATAGAAATGACACAAAATAAACCACCACAACTCCACTCCGGCTGACCAGAAATGGAGCGTATTCCCAATTACCAAGCACGACATCTTAGCCAGAGAGTTTCGCATCAATACTGCCAAGACCATTATCAACTTTAATCAACAAGTTCCCAAGAGGATTCGCATGCTCCCTGTCACTGTCATTGACCACAACTAGCCCTTCTTGAATCATTCTTTCTATTTCCCTTTTCAAAGAGCGACAATTTTCAATGCTATGCCCCCGGACATTAGAGTGGTACATGCATCGAACAGCAGGATCAAAGCCTTTCGCATATGGGTCTGGAGTATAGCCGAGGAGCGGTTCAATCAGGCCAGAATGTTTTAACTTTTCAAACCAGCTTGTATAGGATTCTCCGATGGGCGTGAAAGCATTTTCTTTTTTCAGTAGTCTTTTCATTTTATACTCTGGCCTCGGTTGGAACCTTTTGCGGGTCAGGTGGTTGATATGCCTGAGGGGGTGGGTAAGACATTTGTGGAAGTGGTACGGGCCATCGCGGGCCTCGGGGATGTGGAGCATATGGTGGTGCATTGTAGGCTGGGTATCGGGGAAGTGATGTACGATTTTGGGGGGTATGTGGAGAGAAGTAGCAG
>NW_017687461.1:5403-6111 GCF_001879085.1 Nicotiana attenuata | reverse complement strand
TTAGCTTGAGTTAGCTTGGGTTTAGCGTTGAGTTGTATTGTTGAGGGACAGGTGGATTCGATCGTTATTGAACTTGTTAGTGATCTGGGGAGATCTATGAGTTGCGTTTTTTCTGTGCTGTGAGGCGTTATGATTTATTGGTTATGGGCACACGTGGTGCAGATCTATTGGGGATTCATAGTGGAAGTCGAGCGGGAAGAGTAATCGGATGTTGCTCGGTAAATGGAGTGTGGGTTATGACCTATCAGGTGGCGTGTCGTATGTTGTTTATTTCACCGTGGGTGCAATGAATTGCCTTGGTTTCAGACATCAAATTGCGTGTGGCTGTCGAATTTTGATCACAGTGTCTTGAGGTGCTCCATGTGTAACAGTGTTTGGATAGGATCGCGCATTGTAGCGAGGTTGTGTTGAGTTATGACCTTTCGGGGTAGATTCAAGTGTTCTATTTCTATGATGTGAGGCAGGGTCTCAGCCTTGTGTTGTGATGATACTGATGAGCTTGAAGTACAGCTCTTTTGTTTGAGTTATTTTCACGATTTGAGTATATTCAGGTCGTTTCTTGTTGGTACGCGTATTATGCAAGTTATGGCTTAGGCCTGTATTGAGGTATCATATCACCAGAGTGGTGTGTTGGATTCGAGGTGATCGTTAGAGTCATTAATGAATACGAACAGAATTGATTGCAGCTTGTTAGAGAGATAATATCAA
>NW_017687461.1:0-2367 GCF_001879085.1 Nicotiana attenuata | reverse complement strand
CCGCCCAGTATCTCCACTCCTCCCTTACTTTCTCTCTCCGAATCCCTCAGCCCCGTACCCACGTTCTTTTACCCATACCCAGTAAAAAGGTTGTGGAGGATTTGAGCATGTTTAACCAATTTCTATTATTTTCATTGCCATAAACGACAAGATTGCAGTAAGTTTATAAATAAAATAATTGTGGTTTGAGTGATAATGGATACTGGTAGTTGTGATGTTCTGCTTTTTGTAGTTGTAAATATTTTGTGGACAGAATAGTTTTATTGCTGTATTTTACTTGTAGTGTAATTGTAGTTAGTTTGTAGTTTATGTAGAACATTACAAGATTAATTGTAGTCTAAAATGTAGATATAATGTAGACATGATTGTGGATGATGTGTTGCCTGTTTGCCCTGTAACTGTAGGTAAATTGTAGTTATTTTTATATTAGGTACTTAAACTGTAGGTAATTTGTACATTCACTGTAGGTAAACTGTAGGTAAATTTGTTTAAATTATAGAGCTGGTTTTATACATAATTGTAGAGTTTTTATAGTTAATAGTAGTTATAATGTAGGATTCATGTACCGCTTCACACCATCTATCACAGTATGGATATGATCTATTGAAGCCCTCACCTAGAATTACAAAACAAACAGCAATAAAAATATTTATAATCATAAAATAGTTTATTTATCTACAACGTATCTACAATTATATCTACAAATTATCTACAATCTACAAATTAACTACAATTTGTCTACAAATTATCTACAATCTCACTTTGATATTCCTCTATGACGGGAGAAGCTGCCATAGCTATCCCAATTTCCATTAAAATGTAGCATGATTGGGATTTTGGACATGATTGCTTGTCATTACAGAGTTATTGTTCAATATTTTGTCGCTTTTTTGATTTTTTGGATTCAGAAAAAAAAAAGACGAATAACAGAGAATCGCAGAATTGATTTCTACAATTTGACTTGAACTTTTTGATTAGGGATTGATGAAAAAAGTCGACAAACTGAGATTTGCAGAACTGATTTCTACAATTTGGAATAGAGCTTCTGATTTCGATAACCTGATGTAACGACCCGACCGGTTGTTTTGAGCTTTTGCACTTTGATCGTCAGTTCCTGGGCATGACTCGCCCCGTGTAATGTATTGTGACTAATGTAGATCGTTGGTTTTGGTTTTCAGAAAAATTTGGAATGAATTTGAAAGAACAGTGTCAGTTGAAAGCTTAGAATTTGAAAGGTTTGACCCAGAGTTGACTTATTGTATGTGAGCTCGGATCAGAGTTTTATGATTTGGCTAGCTTCGTTGGGTGATTTATGACTTAGGAGCGTGATCTGAATCGATTTTGGAAGTCCAGTGTAGAATTAGGCTTGAATTGGCAAGTTAGTATTTTGGCGATTTCCGGTCGATAGGTGAGATTTTGATCCGGGAGTCGGAATAGAATTCTGAGAGTTGTTGTACCTTCGTTATGTGATTTGTGATGTGTGTGCAAAATTTTAGGTCATTCGGACGTCGTTTGGTTGGGTTTTGATCAAATGCGTGTTTCGGAAGTTTTTGGGAAACTTAGGCTTGAATTCGATGTGAATTGATGGTTTTGGTGTTGTTTGAGGTGTTTTGGTGATTGGAACAAGTTTGGGTGATGTACTAGGATGTGTTGGTACTTTTGGTTAAGGTCCCGGGGGCCTCGGGGTGATTTCGGATGGCCATCGGGATGATTTTGGACTTGGTGAAATCTGAAGTCTGCTGGTATCTGGTATTTCCGCATCTGCGGAAAAGGGGCCGCAGATGCGGTCCGCAGATGCGAAGTCATGAGGCGCAGGTGCGAGCGTGGGTGGATTGGAGAATTTCCGCAGAAGCGAGGGGGTTACCGCAGGTGCGGTACCCGCAGATGCGGTTGTTGACCGCAGAAGCGGTCCGTGTTTATGAGGGGTATTCCGCAGAAGCGGAAAATGGTGCGCAGGTGCGGAGACCGCAGAAGCGGGACGTTTACTACAAAAGCGGTCCTTGGCCTATTGAAAATCCGCAGAAGCGGAGGTGCAACCGCAGAAGCGGAAGTCGCATGTGCGGTAAAGTAACCGCAGATGCGGAAACGACTGTTCAGAGAAGGGTTTTAAAGCTCATTTTTGTTCCGCGAGCTTAAGTTTATTTCCTCCATTTTTGATCGAACTTGAGAGCTATTGGACGGGAATTGAAGGGGATTTCGACTAGATGTGATTGGAGGTGAGTTCCTTGACCTTAATACATGATTTAATGGTAGAATTGACATAGAAATTTGTGGAAATTCATCCAAGAGGGTAAAGCTAGGGCTTGGGAATTTGGTATTTTAAAGTGGAATTTGATGGGTCATTCGGGCTCGGATTTGGGAGCTTTT
>NW_017687460.1:0-6111 GCF_001879085.1 Nicotiana attenuata | reverse complement strand
TACTTGTTTCTCAATCAATGTCAGTAGAAATCATGCCTATAGGATTCAAATCGCCCGTTTGAAACTGTTTACAGTTTTACTGCATCCCTGCTCAATAATAGATATCATGCTCATAGGACATCAATGTTATACGCCTAGGCAAGCCTATAGGGCGATTAAAATTCTGCAACTGTAAAACCATGTTCTGTTATCCGTGATTGTTCATATTCAATAGTTCTAAAATCAGTAGGCAAGCTGAATAGGTTTTTGGCACTTTGGTCATAGTTTAATACTGTATACTCTCAGCTCACCTAGATATCATGTTCTAAGGTTTTTCTCTTAAACAGTTGTTTGAGACGTGAAAAGAGAGGGTGGCATAGGATTGTATAAAGCAATAGGAAAGAATATTGCACTTCTTTCTAACCTACTATGGAGATCACACACAAACCCTGACACCCTTTGGGCAAACTTTCTTAAAGCAAAATATACAAATACCCGACGAAGAAATCACACGGTTTTACAAAAACTAATGACTCCTACATACCGGAAAAGTGCTAGCCAAAAACTACTCTTTATTCTCCAAAAGCATATCCTGGAATATTAGAAGCTGGACAAAAGTACGACTTTGGGAAGATAGGTGGGTTACATATAGCCATACACTATGAGAATTAATTGAGGGACCACTCAACAAGGAAGATTCTACTAAAACAGTTAACAATATCATTACCAATAATAACTGGAACCTAGACGCACTAATGTATGACCTACCAAATACGATCTCAGACACCATACAACAAACTTACATCCCTTTATTTGAACACCTACACGACTCCTCTTCTTGAAAGAAATAGAGGATGGGAACTTCACAACGAAATCAACTTACAATCTCTTCAGTAGACTAACAGGGACTACCCGACAATAAGAGCCTTTTCACCACTTCTGGTTATGGAAAACACACTGACATAACAAACTAAAAGCCTTCCTTTGGCTGCTACTACACTAACGAGTACCAACTGCGACTGTTCTATACCAAATAAACATAACAGAAAATAACTCTTTCAAACAATGTGGAACAGAGGAAAATACGTAGTACCTCCTCTTTCAATGTCCCATCAACAGCAGCATATGGGGAGAACTAAACATCAGTCCACCAACACACTCAAATCATCTTGACCGGATAAAAGAAAATTGTACCTCATATGTGAGCATCTTACTACCAAACAGTCTTTCCATACCTTTGGCAATAATAACCCATATTATCCTTTGGCATATATGGCTAAACCGCAACAATAACATTTTCAATAATGACTCCTACCACATTGATACCAGAAAAATAATTATGTCCGCAATGAAATATTTCCGTCTCACAAATAAGAGCTTTAAAAACCCAATAATGACCAAAACACTGATAAAATGGAACCTTCCACCACATAACATCTACAAACTCAATATAGATGAAGCACACCAAAAAGATGTAATGACCCGACTGGTCGTTTTGAGCATATGCACTTTGCTCGATAATTTTTGGGCATGAGTAGCTCCGTATGATGTATTATAACTTATGTGAATCATCGGCTTTGGTTTTTAGGTTATTCAGAATGAATTTGGAAGAATGATTCTCAACTAGAAGCTTCAAATTGGAAAGGTTTGACCAAGTTTGACTTTTTAGTAATTGACCTCGGATTGGATTTCTGATTGTTCCTTTAGCTCCATTGGGTGATTTTGAACTTAGGAGCGCATCCGGATTGTGATTTGGAGATCCGTAGTAAAGTTTGGCTTGAAATGGCAAAAATTAGAATTTTGGAAAGTTTGACCGGGAGTGTACTTTTTGATATCGGAGTCGGATATGGATTCCGTAAGTTGGAGCATGTCCGTAATGTAACTTGTGTGCAAAATTTTAGGCCAATCAGACCTGATTTGATAGGTTTCGTCATCGGTTGTGGAAGTTGAAGTTTTAAAATTCAATGATTTCGAATTGAGGTGTGATTCATCGTTTCGATGTTGTTATGTGTTTTTGAGGCCTCGAGTAGGTCCGTGAATGTTATGGGACTTGTCGGTATATTTGAATGGGGTCCCGAGGGGCTCGGGTTGATTCCGGATGGTTATCAGATCGAAAGATGGAGTTGAGTGATTGCTGAAGGTGAACTCTACTGGTGTAATCGCACCTGTAGAGCTTTGGTTGCAGGTGCGAGAAGGTGCGCGCAAAAGTGAAGTTTGGGATGGTGAACTGTAGTCGCAGGTGCGAAGATTCTCCCGCACCTGTGTGGTCGCAGAAGTGGGGTGCTAGGCGCAAAAGCGGACATTTGCGCTGGTGCGATGGGTTGTTCTACACCTGTTGTTGCGTAGATGCGGGGAAAGGACCGTAGAAGCGGAGGCCCAGCTTTTGTATTTTACCGCAGAAGAAGAATTTTGGTTGCTTCCGCAACACCGCAGATGCGGTTAAGTGTCCGCAGAAGCGGAAGTGCTGGGAAGAATGATAAATACAAGGGTTCGCGATTTTGGCTTCATTTTAACATTTCCAAGCTCGGATTGAGGCAATTTTGGAGCAATTCTTACCATATGAATTGGGGTAAGTGTTCTCTACTCGGTTTTGATTATATTCCCTGAATCACTCTCCGATTTTAGCAATTGGTAGATGAAATTTAAAGAGAAAATTTGGGGTTTTGGCCTAAGGTTTCATAATATGAATTTTTGAGTTTTGAACACCAATTTGGAGTCGGATTTGAGTGAACTAGTATGGTTGGACTCGTAATTAAATGGGTTGTCGGATTTTTTTGAGTTTTGTCGAGTTTCGAGGCATAGGCCCGGGTGTATTTTTAGCCGGATTTGGGACATGATGTAGAATTCGATCTTTATCATTTGTAATTGCTTCCTTGGGATTTATCTGATGTATTTGAGTTTCTTTTGTCTATTTTTGAGCCGTTCAGAGGTTTATACGCGCGTGATGGCATTCTTGGAGCGTTTCTTGGCTTGCTCGACGTTTGGAATCAGCTTGTTTAAGATATGTATCTTTTCTAAATTTAGTGCTGAGTGTATGAAACCCCAAATTACGTGTTATGTGATTGGTATTGAGGTGATGCACATGCTATGTGACGGACGTGTGGGTGTGCACCCTGTGAATTGTGACTCTGTGGTTCCACGACACTGTTTAATGGTCTTATCTTGTTGATATTGGTGTTTTCACCATGCGATTAAGTAACTGAGCTGTCAAATCATTCTAGATATACTTCCTAGGCTTTATGATGATATTGTTAGGACCCATAGAGATCATTTCTTGCTGCCATCTTACTGATTTCATTGATATTTTATACTCAGTCATATTTATGCATTCATATCATATCTCAGTCTAAGTTGTTGTTTATTTATACATCATATCATTGATGTCGGGTTAGTGTCATGACATTATGAGCCCGTGAGTGAGACTGGAGAGGTTGATGACTGAGTGAGGCCGAGGGCCTAATTATGAGATATTGATATTATGGCACGTGAGTTTTCGGTGCATCACATGAGTTGTCCATGTGGATTCTAATCTCGATACTATGGCACATGAGCTGTTCGTTCAACACGTCCGTGTAGATCCAGATGTTGATATGATAGCACGTGAGTTGTCAGTGCAGCACGTGAGTTGTTCGTGCGAATTATAGTGCTTGGGTTGTAGGTGCCCCTCCAGAGTCTGCACACCCCTAGTGAGCGCAGTCGACTATGTATGTGTTTATAGATTGGGTTGTACGCCACAATGAGTATTGTACAATATTGAGTGATTGAGTGTACTGAGCATTGAGCACGGTAAGAGATAATGCGAGACAGTGAGGTTGAGTACTTTGAGAGTGTGAGTACATGATTTCATCACTGAGAGGCATTTCATTTGACATATGTACTTGAGATATATTCATAGAGATGCATTTCCTTTGTTGCCCGGTGTTTGAGACATTTACGACTTTACCTGTATCTTGACATGTAGGCATAGAGATATACTTTCCTCATGCTTTCTAAAAATAAAACATTTACCCGATGAAATGTTTTTGGGAAAAATTACAGTTTTCAAATTTACTCATATGTTTGACGATTTTGATAAAGGATTTGAGTTTTCACTAATATACATGAAAAGTGGAACTATTTTCGGAAAAACTATGAAAAGGATGAACATTTTATCCCTGAGCTACATCCTTATTTACTTGCTTTACATTGTTATGAACTGCTATTGGTTATTGGTGTTGGACCCGACCTATGTTCCGGCTCGTCACTACTTTCAACCTAAGGTTAGGTTTGTTATTTATTGAGTACATGAGCTCGGTTGTACTCATACTACACTTCCTGCATATTGCGTGCAAATTTCAGATGCCGATATTGCTGTGCATGGCGGGAGCCGGATTTGATGGTGTACCTGCGTCCCTGTTGTAGCTGCCTCTTGTTCTTGGTAGTATTAGTTTTGTAAAACTCTGTTTATGTACTTTTCAAACAAAAGATGTATGTTCTTCATATCAGCTTTGTGAACTCTATTCTTAGAAGCTCTTGATTTGTACTACCAGTCTTGGAGAAATATATAACATTCAGATGATTCCTTTGTTTAATTGTTTTGTTAAACTAATTAGAAATGGATAATTGTTAATTAGCTTACCTAGCGGGTTGGGTTAGGTGCTATCACGACTAGTGGATTTTGGGTCGTGACAAAAAAACTCCGACAAAGGTGGAGCAGGCGGAATGATCAGAGATTCCCATGTTCAATGGATTGATGGATTCTCTTACCATAAAATGACCCATCACCCATCCAAGCGGAAATTATCTCCCTACTGTAGGATTGGAACTTGCGTTCATAAAAAATCGAATACAACTTATGGTGGAAATAGATTGCCAGGTATTACTACAACTACTACATGACAATTCTCACACTAAAGTTAATTCTAATCTTCTCCAAGATTGGAGGTTCCTGTTAGAAGCACTGGATCCAACCGGAAGTTAGGCATGTCTACCGTGAAGGGAACCAAGTGGCGCACACACTAGTGAAGATTGGGAGCAACTGTAACTCACATACTAATGCCAAGTATGGCAAACACTTTTGGAGTGAATCACCTTTATTTTCTTTCTCTACTTTTCGCAAAGACAAATTAGGGATTGTTTCGATAAGATCAGTCTAGCACTGTGATAACTCTTTTTAAATTTAATGCTTAATAATAACCAGCGCCCCTAGGCGCCTTTATCAAAAAAAAAATACTAGAAACCTATAGCCCTAGGGTGATAGTTGAAAGGATATTGTGTATGATCAAATACTTGTAGAATTAGTGAATGATCAAGATGGGATCTGTCAACTATTGGTAATGACCATGTTGTCATGAAGTATATACGATCAAATTAAGACCTTGGTCAGGGTAATTTAATGAAAGAAGAAAATAGTTCCTTAGGTCATTCAACGATCGATTATATTTAATATTAGCACATAGTTGATCGCTTATTAGGATNCGATCCCGGGAGGTCCAACAATAAAATATGGGACTTGGGCGTATGCGCGGAAATGAATTCCGAGGTCCCAAGCATTAGAAATCAATTTTTGAAAGAAATTATTTTACTGAATTATCTAAGAAATGAAGAAAAGAATTAATGTTTGAAATCATTGTTATCGGGCCCGTATTTTGGTTGCGGAGCCCGGTACAAACTTGTTATAGTATTTGAAAGATAACTATGAAATTTGGTGTAAAAACGGAGTTTATTTGGCGTGAATTGGACTTCCGATTGAAGAGTTATGAACTTTGAGAGTTCTTGATGAAAAAGTTGAGTTTTGAGGTTTAATTCATGATTTTACATGTTATTTTGATGATGTGATAGCACGAGTAGGTCCATATGATGTTTTTGAGTTAGTATGCACATGTAATTGTTAGTAAATTTTTGTCGACTTTTCCCGATGATGGAGAGCTAGGCAACTTTCTTAAGGGAATTAGTCTTGTAGTTTAGATATAGTTTTTGTTAATTTAGAAAGAATAAGTGGTTTGAGTTGGATATGGGCCCATTGGCCAATTTGTGGCTTGCTTGGTACAAACATGATTTAAACTTCATCATATGAATTTTTGATCCTTGAATAAGAAAAATGATTGAAGTAAAGATCATTGTCATGACTTTTAGACTCAACTTTTGGCTCCT
>NW_017687459.1:5068-6111 GCF_001879085.1 Nicotiana attenuata | reverse complement strand
ATGATCAGGTGAATATTTCTCAGCCTATTTTTCATTGCTTTCCTCTTTTGTAACGGTAGTTAGTGAAATTGTGATCATTGTTGAATAATGTAACTTTTATCCAAATACATACTACTTTTTTATTTATATGTATCGACCACTTAAGTAGTTAAGCCAAGCCGAGTGATAATTGTTTAACAAGGGTCAGTTAATCTCCAGTACCTCGACTGGACCACACGAGCAATTTTTACGAATTTATTGACGCTCCTTGATTACTGCTTAGTAATAAATCAACAACTCTTTCATCCACTTGGCTGATTTACTTCTTATAATTAATACTTAGTGGGTGTTCGGACATAAGAATTGTAAAATTTCAAAAAAATGAAAATGATATTTGAAAATTAGAGTTGTGTTTGGATATGAATATAATTTCGCGTTATTTTTGAATTTTTGTGAGTAATTTTGAGTCAAAATTTTAAAAAACTAGTTTTTTGGAGTTTTTAAATTTTTGAAAAATTCCAAAGTTCATTTTCAAGTGAAAATTGAAAATTTTATGGCCAAACACTGATTTAAGAAAAAACGAATTTTTTCGAAATACGTGAAAAAAATTTCATGGCCAAGCGGACCCTTAGTATTTGCTTTTTCTTCTTCTTCTTCTTCTTTTTTTTATTTTTTTTTACGGGGGTTGGTGGGGGGGGGGGGGTGTCTAAAGGGGATGAATCGTACGTACCATCGGATGGGCAGTGCTGTTACAGAGGACCTTAAAGTTATGTTGTGCACTGGATAAGTAAAAAGGCAAATAAAAGGTGAAAGATGAGTGGAACAGTGACTAAGGTTTGGGTTATAAGGACAAAATTTTAATTGATTTTGCTTTCTATGGAGTAGAAAAGAAAGGGTGAAACTAGGTGTCTGATGTATTCAGTCAAGCATGAAGTAATTCTAAATGATATGTCCATGTGCAGTTGATTGTTAATTCTTTTTTCATGTTATCTTTTCAAGGCCTAATGTTTTGACCCCCTTTTTAATTACTCCTATTATTTTATAAATAACCAACACCATAAAAA
>NW_017687459.1:0-2387 GCF_001879085.1 Nicotiana attenuata | reverse complement strand
ACCAACAAAGTCCAAGAACTTCAAAGCAACATACTGCTAGTAGTTCTAAAAAGAGCAATTTTCATAGAGATGGAAATTCACGCTCAAGGGGAGCTTTGAAAATCACGGGAACAATAGAAGATTTGAAGGGAATTATCACCATTGTGGAAAGAAGGGTCATATGGCAAAAGACTGTTGGTCCAAGAAGAAGTCTGTGGAAAGTAATGCTGCTACGTCAAATTCAAATGAGAAAAGCGAAGAAGATTGGGATGCTGAAGCATTTTTTGCTAGAGAAGAGGAAGATTTAGCACTCATAACAACAATATCTGAATCAATTGATCATGAGAACGACTGGATCGTTGATTCGGGTTGTGCAAATCATATGACGGGTGATAAGCAAAAGTTGCAGAACTTGACAGCATACAATGGAAGTCGTGTTGTGGTGACGGCCAACAATTCAAGGTTACCGATTGCTCACATTGGTAAGATGATAGTTTCTCCTCAACAAAGTTCCAGCCAGATCTCACTTGATCATGTTTATCATGTTCCAGG
Source organism: Nicotiana attenuata (assembly GCF_001879085.1). Taxonomy (NCBI): domain Eukaryota; kingdom Viridiplantae; phylum Streptophyta; class Magnoliopsida; order Solanales; family Solanaceae; genus Nicotiana; species Nicotiana attenuata. The sequence goes on along the minus strand of NW_017687459.1, from coordinate 1,856 downwards.
TATGAAGATGTCATGACCCATTTTCTGAACAAGTCGGGACCGGCACTCGATCACTAAACATGACCGAGTGAATCATCTCTGCTTATCAAATGTATTATAACTCCAAACTTTATATGCAACAAGGCAATACTCTAACCAAATACTTGTTCTTAATTCTTGGTAGTGGGTACTTGTTCTTAATGGTAACTTTATTCAACTGCCGATAGTTAACACGCATTCTAAGAGACCCATCTTTCTTCTTGACAAACAGGACCGGGGCACCCCATGGTGAAACACTCGGTCTGATGAAGCCCTTGTCAAGAAGGTCTTTTAAATGTTCTCTCAACTCATTAAGTTCTACTGGAGCCATCTTATAAGGAGGTATAGATATGGGCTGAGTCCTGGCATGAGATCAATGCCGAAGTCTATGATTCTTTCGGGAGGAAGTCCGGGAAGGTCATCTGGGAAAACTTCTGGAAATTCTCTAACAACTGGCACTGACTGAAGAGCTGGTGGTTCTGATTTTGGATTAATAATGTGAGCCAAATAGGCGAGACACCCCTTACCGATAATTCGTTGTGCCTTAAGGTAAGAAATAAACTTACCTACAAGCGATGCTGAACTACCTTCCACTCTAAGACTTCTTCATTAGGAAAATGGAACCTGACTATCTTGGTATGACAATCTAACATGGCATAGCAGGAAGACAACCAATCCATACCCATGATCACATCAAAATCCACTATTTCTAACTCTATGAGATCGGCTTTAGTGTTGCGACCTTGGACTGAAACTATACAACCTCTATAGACTCTGGTGACTTTCACTGACTCACCAACTGGAGTAGATACTAGGAATGGCTCACTAAGTTGTTCAGGTTCTAGTCCGAGTTTAATTGCAAAGTATGGAGTCACATATGAAAACGTTGAACCTGGGTCCATTATGGCATAAGCATTATGTGAGCATACTAAAAGTATTCCTGTAATAACTTCTGCAGATGCCTCTGCACTCTAACGATCAAGTGTAGCAAACAAACGGGGTTGTCCCCCTCCCTGAGTAACTCGGTCTGCACTTCTGCCTGCTCCATGCTCGGTCTGATTATGAGAACCACGAGCCTGCGGTGGTGCAACTGCAGTAGCTGAGGAACTAGATAGACGAGTTGATCCACCGCTAAAATTACGTCGCAACTTTGGGCAGTTGGCCTTTATATGACCAATGTCTCCACAAAATGGTAGCAACCATGAAATCCGAGCTTGCACTGACCTGAATGTTTCTGCTTACATGTACCATAAAGACCTTGTTGATGTGAATGTTGCTCAGCATGACTCTGGCTATGTGAGGATGATGTCCTAAAATTCTGATTCTGGCGAGACTGATTTCCATAACTCTGAGTACGTCTGAAGGAAGACCCACCGCCTGACTGATGATTGGACTGAGCTGGTGCCAATGACTCCTTATTAGAGGAATCCCTTCCACCTCCGCTGGATGTACCATTAAACCTGCCCGTTGTCCGGGCTTTCTTGTTATGCTCTTTTTCTTCTCTCCTTAGTTGTCTGTCCTTTTCTAAGTGCTTGGCAAATCCCACAACAGAGGAGAAGGCTTTCATCCCTACTGCTGCAGCTGATGTCGTATCCTTAATGTGGTAAGCTAAACCGCCAACAAACCTGGGAATCTTTGCTTTTTCAGTCTTAACCATGTGAGGAGCATGCTTAGCTAACCTTATGAATTCCATGTAGTACTCTTGCACACTTTTATTCCCTTGTTTGAGCTGTTCGAACTCTGTATCCTTAGCTTCCCTATCCTCTTCTGGGATAAAGTTAGCCATGAAGGCCTCTTCAAATTCTTCCCAAGTAGGTGGACCATCATCTTCATCTCTT
>NW_017687458.1:5266-6112 GCF_001879085.1 Nicotiana attenuata | reverse complement strand
CACAATACCTGAAATGAAGCTGCTCATGGCCTCAAACTGCTGAACGACGCGCTAGGGCTCAAAACGACCGGTCGGGTCGTTACATTCTCTCCCACTTAAACATACGTTCGTCCTCGAACGTGCTGAGAACTACACTGGAGTAGTCTGAAATCACTGTTTAGCACCTCATGCACCTTCCCGTGCTACCACAACTCGGTTGAGCACATTAGCTCGGTAAGTTTTGAAGGTACTCCCTTTTATTCAAGCAAATGAGCCTTAGAGCCCAATTCCAACATCCAGAATTCTATGCCAGGCCTGTGTCCAACATACGATCACCGTATCAATCACTATACGCTGTACTCAAACATGACTGCATAACTCCGCTGAATTCACACTTTGCATCACTTTACTCATAGGACCACCATAACATTTCTGTTTGAATTAATCGAAATTCCACGAATCCGATGCTCCCATTGCACCTCATGAGCTACATAGGTCTTACTCTAACTATTACAATACCGCCACGACGGATGAGATGCCAAAATTCATAACCAACTGCCGAGTCAACCAATCATCGAGTTTATACTTCTGACAAGAAACATTACCACATTCTGAACCAAATAACGATCTTTGCTCCATAATATACTTTATATAATCAGATTGCACTGATCCTAAATCCCACAATCTCATCCTACCTAGTACGAACTGCTTAGGCAATAAGCCACCCCGAATGCGACCACAAGTCTCATATGACGCCACAATGTGCCAATAGGCCACCAATCCGAACACAACACAAACGGAAATCGAACTCTGGAAGGAATTACCTAACTCCCGCACTACTACGGACTTTCCTTAGAAAATAGGAAG
>NW_017687458.1:0-980 GCF_001879085.1 Nicotiana attenuata | reverse complement strand
GATCGCGCCCCCAAATCCAGAATCACCATACGGAGCTATTCACAGTCTCGGAATCCCAAACGGACATCGATAACACCGAAATGCTCTTCAAGCTAAACTTATGAAATTTCTTCTAAAATGCTAACTTCCACAATAGGCGCCAAAACGCTCCCGGGTTATCCAAACCCGAACTGGGTATACGCCCAAGTCCGAAATCATCATACGAACCTCCTGGAACCTTCAGATCCTGATTCCGAGGTCGTTTACTCAAAATTCCAATCCTAGTTCATTCTTTCAACTTTAAGCTTCTCAAATGAGAATTTTCATTTAAATTTAACTCCAATCTTCCTGAATTTATATTCCGACCATGCTAACAAGTCACAATACCTGAAATGAAGCTGCTCATGGCCTCAGACTGCTGAACGACGCGCTAGGGCTCAAAACGACCAGCCGGGTCGTTACATTCTCTCCCACTTAAACATACGTTCGTCCTCGAACGTGCTGAGAACTACACTGGAGTAGTCTGAAATCACTGTTTAGCACCTCATGCACCTTCCCGTGCTACCACAACTCAGTTGAGCACATTAGCTCGATAAGTTTTGAAGGTACTCCCTTTTATTCAAGCAAATGAGCCTTAGAGCCCAATTCCAACATCCAGAATTCTATGCCAGGCCTGTTTCCAACATACGATCACCGTATCAATCACTATACGCTGTACTCAAACATGACTGCATAACTCCGCTGAATTCACACTTTGCTTCACTTTACTCATAGGACCACAATAACATTTCTGTTTGAATTAATCGAAATTCCGCGAATCCGATGCTCCCATTGCACCTCATGACCTACATAGGTCTTACTCTAACTATTACAATACCGCCACAACGGATGAGATGCCAAAATTCATAACCAACTGTCGAGTCAACCAATCATCGAGTCTATACTTCTGATAAGAAACATTACCACATTCTGAACCAAATAACGATCTTCGCTCCATATAA
>NW_017687457.1:5100-6112 GCF_001879085.1 Nicotiana attenuata | reverse complement strand
GAAAGATACTTTGCTGGATGCGGGTCGTCTCGGGAAGTGCAGCTCACCTAAGTCTCAGTATCAACCATGCTGCTACGCCCACTAGGCCGCTAGAGATACATGTGCCTGTGCAACAAAAATGCACAGCAAGTGTAGCATGAGTACAAAATCAACGTGTACTCAGTAAGTATCCCGTGTAATCTCGATAAAGTAGAGGCGAGAGGTCGACTTCGACACTTACTAGTGGTCCAATAATAATATACCAATAATATAGCAAATCGAGGATTTATATAAAAACAACTATAACTTAATAGCATGAAACAGGTGAACAATTCTTTCATTAATAGGAGATTTCAAAATTCATTTTCATCATTTATACATTTACCTTAAGGCACAGAAGCAATATCACCATTTTAAGAATTGCAAGTCAAGCAATACAAGCATGCGCAAATCATGCCGAGGTCGTACGACCCGATTTAACAATATTTAAACGGTGCACTGCCAGAGGGTCGAATGGCGTGAACCATAAATGCATCTATTTAAATCTACTGGGGCGTTCGGCCTGCTCCACAATAGATAAACTAAGTAAGGATTTTGCAAAATTAATGGGGAGTGAGTTTGAAATGAGTATGATGGGTGAGCTTAACTTTTTCTTAGGCTTACAGATCAAACAAAGCCCAAACGGGACCATGATCCATCAGCAGAAGTATGCAAAAAGAGCTGATCAAAAAGTTTAAAATGGATGAATCAAAGGAAATAGACACCCCCATTGCAACTGCCACTAAATTAGACATTGATGAACCTGGTTCATCAGTTGATCAGAAGTTGTGTAGGGGTATGATTGCTTCACTCTTGTATCTTACTACCAACAGACCTGTCATTGTTTTCAGTGTAGGGCTTTATGCTCGCTTTCAGGCAAATACAAATGAGTCTTACTTGACTACTGTCAAGAGGATACTAAGATATTTGAAAGGCACCACTGATCTGTGTCTTTGGTATCCCAAAGGTAGTAATTTCAATCTAGTAGGATATG
>NW_017687457.1:0-646 GCF_001879085.1 Nicotiana attenuata | reverse complement strand
ATGTGAATGCCTCAAAAAAAAAAATTTTTAGAGTGATGAAGTTGAGTTGCAAGAGGATGAGATCCGTTAGGTGGTGGAGAAGGTGATTGATGAGAACGTGAATAAGAAAAGAGGATTGATATCAAAGATACCGAGGTGGAAACTCAGAATGACGTGAACCCGTCTAGGGAACACGTAATAGACATGCCTGAAGCGGTTGTGCCTAAAGCCAAGGCTCCTGTGCCAAGGCCACCTCCACCCTATCCTCAAAGGCTCGCGAAGCAGAAAAATGAGAACCAGTTTAAAAAATTCATTGACATGATGAAGAGCTTATCCATTAATGTGCCTTTGGTAGAGGCTTTGGAGCAAATGCCTGGCTATGCTAAATTCATGAAAGATTTGGTGACGAAGAAAAGATCCATGGACTATGAAACTATCAAGATGACCCACCAAGTTAGTGCTATAGTGCATTCAATGGCTCCGAAGTTGGAGGATCCCGGTGCTTCCACCATTCTTTGCACTATTGGAAGTGCAGACTTTGTTAAAGCTCTATGTGATTTGGGGGCGAGTATCAAGTTGATGCCCTACTCAGTTTTCAAGACTTTGGGTATTGGACAGCCGAGGCCGACTTCCATGAAGTTGCAAATGGCAGATAGATCGATGAAGA
>NW_017687456.1:5334-6112 GCF_001879085.1 Nicotiana attenuata | reverse complement strand
GTGTATGTTGTGAGAAGTTGATTCCGAAAGTTGTAATTTTGAAACCATGTCGAATTGTTTCGAGCCTCTGATACCCTTTCTTTCTAACCCTATCCAAAAGCCCACATTACGGTCCAAAGAAAGACCTTCCGATCAGTCTTCAAAAAGTGCCAAGACGAGCAAGTAGAAGTGATTCATGTCAGGGGCAACACTCTGGTACAAGCAAGGGAAATGAAGAATGAGAGAGTCTTGATGATAAATGCCCTCACGGGTACCACAAGGCGATGAAAGCTGAGAGAAATCAAAAATGAGAAAGTCTTATTGGTGAAAACCTTCATGGGCACCATAAGGCGACGGGAGCTGAGAGAAAGAACGAAATGAGAGAGGCTTGATGGTGAAAACCCTTCGGGCACTACAAGTCGAATAAGGATTGTGAATCAGATTGGATAAGCGGAGCATTGAAGCCCAGTTTCATGGCAAAAAGGTACGACAACAGCTGAACATCAGATTTGCTTAACAGAATAGGTCGCAGGTGCATGTCATGGTCAGTAGAGTTGGTATCCACATCCGATAGGTTTCTACTTTGTGGTTTTCTTGTTAGGAATCATCTCTTTCCATTGTCCTTCCACTATGTTCCTTTTGTCTTGTTTACTTCCTCCTCCTGAGTCTGTTTGGTCATAACAAGTGAGAAATGACTTCAAAATCTGCCACCAAGCTTTCTAATTGAACAAAACGGGATCTGGTGAACACATCAAAGCGTCAAGTCAGGAAAGAACAACAGGCACACTGAGTTGGCAAC
>NW_017687456.1:0-720 GCF_001879085.1 Nicotiana attenuata | reverse complement strand
TTTTTGTTAGTATTGTAACAAAAATCGAAGTACTACCGTAATTCTTCGTTAGGTTTTAAAGTAAAATTTACGTTTAAGGTTCTTCGTTTTCCGTTTGTTTCTAGTTTGGGTTTTATTTAATTCATGAATCTTGAGTAATTATTTTTGGAGAAATAATTTTGTGCTTGAATGATTGTTATTTTGAGTCTTCTTTATGTGTTATCTTAACGGATTTACGAGACTGATTTGAGTAGATAATTTGGTTCAATAGTGATTATTCTCTGTTAAGTATTAATACTATTAAAATTTTGAATTATTAATGTTAAATGGATGTGGGTTTATGCTTTAAATGAAACTTGCTTAGATGTTCCGCTCTTTGATTGATATTTATATATATAGTTTTTAATTCCATGTACGCATAGTGGGTAAATAGAAACTTTGTGATCTCTGGTTCATTAGTAAGTATGGTTTTACTCGATGGCTTCGAGTTCGATGCTTTTGGAGCTGAATGTTTGGGTTAATACATGTTTCATATCCTAGTTATTTTAAGAATTAATAACTCGTGAACATGAATAACTAAGGTAAAAAATAAATATTCGTAGTTTGCTTTAGTTGAGTACAATCCTTTGAAATTAGAATCGAGGTGTGCCATTTAGTTGAATTTTCATGGCTCTCGCAAAGTTAACAATGCGTAGTTGCTTTAGGCGCGTTATTTTAATAATTTACCTTCCTAAATTCGGT
>NW_017687455.1:0-6112 GCF_001879085.1 Nicotiana attenuata | reverse complement strand
CAAGCGACTAGGGGTATCTGGGAGTAGGGGTTTAGTGGAGCTGGAAAGGAAGTTCATCCAGAGGATTGAAAACTGCCAGAATGCTNGAAGGAAACGAAAGAGGACACTTGGCTAGAGCCTACTTGCTAGTGGGACTGCGTGAGCTGGTGAAGCTGTTCGATGGAGCTAAAGATGCCGAGTCTGGGGAATCTTCTGGGACCAAGTAGTTAGGAGTCTTTCCTTTGCTTTGAATGTAATAAGGCCAATGGCCATTAGTGACATTTTATTTTCCGCAATTTTAGTGTCGTTTGGGGATTCGTCTTATTTTTATCAATAAAATGAGGCATTTAGCATTATAAGTTCTCCAAATCAACTTTTCGCTAGGCCTACCTCGGGCACAACGAGGCTCCCAAATTAGGACACGATTTATATTCTTGCACTATGTGTTTAAATATTGCAACGTTTTCTTCTCACGATCCGCACTAACTTGTTACCTTTTTGTTTTATTCCCCGTCCCCAAAGGTTAGTTCGTGCACTCTGGCATCGTCATCATATTCCACAAGATCTAAGGGCCCTCCACCTCCTCCTCCTCCGAGTCCTATCAGAAACAAAAACAAGGGAAAAATGGAAGATTTGAGCAACATTAGGAAGGAGAACTCAGTTGAAAGGGTAGAGGTTCCCCAGGGTATTCAGGTTTCCAAGGAAAGTGCCTCCCAGCTCGAACAGAAGTTATTGAAATTTCAGGAAGAACTGGACCAAGTTCGGAATTTGGCAAGCTTGTCATTTTCCCTCACTACCCCAGATGTCAACTTCCCCAACACTCAAAATCCCACACCTCCTCAAAACATCCCAAAACCACAGAACCAATCCACTCCCCATCACCACTGGAACACATGCCACACTTCAAACAACACCCCACTGCTCATCCCTGAACCACTAAACTCCACAAATGATCATCACCACAACACCCCCATCTATGTGGAAACCATACCACACCCCATTCAGCCCGCCTCGAGCACACCTGAGTCTGATGACAAAGACTCTCTTATCAAGAATCTGGCCGCAGAACTCAAGAAGCTGACTAGCCGAGTTCAGGGTGTTGAAGGAAGCAAGGGGATCGAGGGACTGAATTACGAAGACCTTTGCATTCAACCAGATGTCGAACTGCCCGAGGGGTACAAACCTCCCAAGTTCGAGATGTTCGATGGCACCGGGGATCCCAGAGTTCATTTGAGGACATACTGCGACAAGCTGGTCGGAGTAGGAAAGGATGAAAAGGTTCGCATGAAGCTCTTTATGAGAAGTCTGAAAGGGGATGCTCTATCTTGGTACATTAGCCAAGACCCGAAGAAGTGGTCGAACTGGGTAAGTATGGCGTCCGATTTCATGGACAGGTTCAGATTCAACACGGAGAATGCGCCAGATGTGTTCTACATCCAGAACTTGAAAAAGAAACCCACGGAGACATTCCGCGAGTATGCTACTCGTTGGAGATCAGAAGCTGCTAAGGTCAGGCCGGCTTTAGAAGAAGAACAAATGAACAGGTTTTTCGTCCGGGCTCAAGACCCACAGTACTACGAAAGGTTGATGCTGATTGAAGGCCAGAAATTCTCCGACATCATCAAGCTAGGGGAGAGGATCGAGGAAGGTATTAAAAGTGGTATGGTCACTAACTTTGAAGCATTACAGGCTACCAACAAGGCTCTACAGTCTGGTGGCACGTCCAAGAAAAGGGATGTGAGTGCCGTGATGGTTGCACAGAGAACAAAATCCCCAATCAAATACCAAACCTACCCAATACCCCCTCTTACATATCAACCTACCTCAAATTACCAAGCACCTTTGCCCTCTTACCAAGCTCCACCACCTACTTACCAATCATCTCTACCTCCCGCATATCAGCCTACTTCACCCAAATACTCCCAACCCGCACACGTCTACCAAGCCTACAACACCCAACAAGCCCACTATCAATCACCTCCCCCTCGCCAAAATTTCCCTAGACCCCGACCAAACTTCGACCGCAGACCTCCCAAACAATACACCGCCATTGCCGAACCAATCGACCAGCTGTATGAAAGGCTTAAAGCTGCTGGTTACGTCACCCCTATCCCTGCCATAACCCCAGAAAATCCTTCCCAATGGGTCAACCCAAACAAAACCTGTGCATACCATTCCGGCATGAAGGGGCATACCATTGATGAATGCCGCTCTCTGAAGGATAAGATCCAGGCGTTGATTGACAACAAGATCATCGTGGCAAAGGAGCCTGCTCCGAATGTCCGTAACAACCCTCTACCAGACCACAAGGGTGGCGATGTTCACATGATTGAGATAGAAGATGATTGGGACCCCAAAGGATCGATCGGATTGATCGCTGAAGGTGACGAGCCAAAGAAACCAACAGTCACACTTAATCCGATTGTAGTCCAGATCCAGCCTTCTGGAGACGCTGAAGTGAACATGTCCATACCACTTGATCTTGAAACACCATCTTCTGCAAAAACGCCAGGGCCGATTGAGGTCGAGTTGGGGTCCCCGAAGGCACCTACGCCATTTGAAGTTGCTGTGTTACCTTCCAAAGCAAGGGTACCCATTCCGGTAGCAATGTCGGCCATAGCACCATTCCGTACGAAGGCCATCCCTTGGGATTACACAGCCGAGGCAAGGAGAAAAGGAAAAGCCAAAACCGGAGAAGCAGTTGCGGCACAGGGTATGACAAGAACCGGCAGGGTTTATACTCCGGAACACTTGGTTGAGTCGAGTAAGCAGACCTCTGGTCGACAAGCCATCACCGAAACTGGGCCCGATGACCTCTGGAGAAAGATACAAGCAAAGGAATACTCAGTCATTGACCAATTGAATAAAACACCGGCACAGATCTCTATCCTAGCTCTGCTGCAAAGCTCCGATGCACATAAGAATGCCTTGTTAAAAGTACTAAGTGAGGCATATGTACCGAGCAACACCACGGGAGGAGAAATGGCAAATATGGTAGGGCAGGTATTGGAGAGTCACAAAATCACTTTCCACGAAGATGAGTTGCCACCGGAAGGTTTAAGCCACAACAAGGCGTTGCACATCACTGTGCAATGCGAGGATTATTTCATCACCCGGATTCTGATTGACGGAGGGTCCAGCCTCAATATTTGTCCATTGGTGACTCTCAGAACATTGGGAAAGAGCCTGCATGAGATCAAGGATGGAGCCATCAGTGTCAAGGCTTTCGATGGTTCCCAAAGATCCACTATTGGGGAAATCAGTTTGTGTCTGCAAATGGGACCTACTTGGTTCGATGTCGACTTTCAAGTAATAGACATCCCAGCATCTTACAACTTGCTATTGGGACGGCCCTGGATCCATGCCGCTGGGGCTGTGGCATCAACCCTACATCAGGCGGTGAAGTTTGAGTGGAATCACCAAGAGGTGATTATTCATGGCGACGGTAGCAATCCCATATACAGTCGCCAGACCATCCCAGCAATCGGAGGAAGAAGAAAGATAGGCGGAGAAACCTACCACCACATTGAGCGAGTCAACGCCGTGGACAAGGACAAATGGTGGGATAACAAAATCGAAAGCATATTGAACTGGTACGGGTATGAACCTGGCAAAGGACTTGGCAAGAATCTCCAAGGAATCGCTAAGCCCATCAAGCTCAAGAAGCATGGCACCTCCTTCGGATTGGGATATGAGTATACCTGGGAAGAATTCAAGGATTGGTCGCCACCCTGGCGCGGCCCTTACTATCCATTGGAGCAGCCGATACCCCGTCTGGAACAGACTTTTCAACCAGCGGAAGTCATCTATGGGTCAGAAGAAGAGGAAGCATTAGCAGCAATGAGGAATTTGTTCTTAGAAGAGGATGATATGGACTGTTATGTCATTTTTGAGGAGGAGGGGGAGGAAGGCCCTTCTATACAGGCTGTAAGCAGAGGAGCACGCCTCAACAATTGGACTGTCAGAACCACCAGAGCCCGGCGTGCCTCGGGGTAGCAAGGCTGAACAAAGCACCACGCATTATTTTGCTTTACTAGTTTATTTTCCTTTCGCATTTTATTTTTCACAAGAAAGAGCTCCAATGTTCAAAACACTTATGGAATTTATTAAAGTATTTCATTTTTCTTACAAATCTCTCTCTTATTATTTCCTCTCATTACTTTACTTAAACAGCATTACTATTACTTATCTTGATGAACCGACGATTGTGACATGCAACGAGACAACGCAACAAACGGATATAGACTCGGAAGAAGATGATATACCAGAAGAGGTTGTTAAAGAGGTTGAGGATTTCGAGAATAGACCTAAGTCTAACTTGGACGAGACTGAGGTTGTTAATTTGGGAGATGCAGAAAATGTCAAAGAAACACGTATCAGTGTTCATTTGTCACCATCAGAAAAGGAGGAGTACACGGAATTCCTGAAGGAGTATGAGGACATATTCGCCTGGTCGTATGATGATATGACCGGTCTCAGTACATCTATCGTGGCTCACAAACTGCCAACCGATCCTGCATGTCCGCCAGTGAAGCAGAAGCTCAGGAAGTTCAAGCCTGACATGAGTTTAAAAATCAAGGAAGAAGTCACCAAGCAAGTCAAAGCCAAGGTTCTCAGGGTAGTAGAGTATCCAACATGGTTAGCCAACATCGTGCCAGTACCGAAGAAGGACGGGAAGGTTAGAGTCTGTGTCGACTACCGGGACCTCAACCGGGCCAGTCCGAAGGACGACTTCCCCTTGCCAAACATACACATTCTAATTGACAACTGTGCCAAGCATGAACTGCAGTCATTCGTCGATTGTTTTGCTGGGTATCATCAGATATGGATGGATCAGGAACACGCGGAGAAAACCGCTTTCATTACGCCGTGGGGAATGTATTGTTACAAGATGATGCCATTCGGGTTAAAGAATGCTGGGGCCACCTACATGAGGGCCATGACTACTATTTTCCATGACATGATACACAAAGAGATCGAGGTATATGTAGACGACGTCATCATCAAATCCAAAAGAGCCACTAACCACATGGAAGATCTGAGGAAGTTCTTCAACAGACTGAGAAGGTATAATCTGAAGCTGAACCCCGCCAAGTGTGCATTCGGGGTTCCCGCCGGAAAACTACTTGGGTTCATTGTGAGTCGCCGAGGAATAGAACTGGATCCATCAAAGGTTAAAGCCATCCAAGAATTGCCACCACCAAAGAACAAGAAAGAAGTTATGAGTTTCTTGGGAAGACTTAACTACATCAGCCGGTTCATAGCTCAGTCCACTGTCATTTGTGAGTCGATCTTTAAGATGTTGAAGAAGGACGCCGCTACCAAATGGACTGATGATTGTCAAAAAGCCTTCGACAGAATCAAGGAGTACCTGTCAACACCACCAGTTTTGGTTCCACCTGAACCAGGTAGACCCCTACTACTCTCCCTTACAGTGTTGGATGGAGCGTTCGGTTGCGTTCTTGGGCAACATGACGAAACGGGGAGGAAGGAACAGGCCATCTATTATCTCAGCAAGAAGTTCACCCCGTACGAGGCCCGGTATTCTCTGTTGGAACGCACTTGTTGTGCTCTGACTTGGGTAGCTCAGAAGCTGAGGCACTATTTCTGTGCCTATACTACGTATCTCAAATCAAGAATGGATCCGCTGAAGTACATCTTTCAGAAGCCCATGCCCACTGGCAAGCTGGCCAAGTGGCAAATCCTGCTGAGTGAATTCGACATCATCTACGTGACTCAGAAAGCAATCAAAGGACAGGCATTAGCAGATCACCTTGCTGAAAACCCTGTGGATGGAGAATACGAGCCTCTGAAGACGTATTTTCCTAATGAGGAGGTATCCTTCATAGGAGAAGATATCGCAGAATCCTATGACGGTTGGAGAATGTTTTTCGATGGAGCAGTAAACTTCAAAGGAGTTGGCATAGGATCAGTCCTAGTATCAGAAACCGGTCAGCATTATCCGGTGTCTGCGAAGCTCAGATTCTGACGAGTGTCTAGCGTATATAAAATTTTAACTCGTACTCTGTCAAATAATAGTATAGAAAGATGTCGAACCCACAGAGATTGGTTTATCTATTCTACAGATGTTTCTTGTTTTAGTTACTATTTGAGAAAATCAGAAAGAGTTGAG
>NW_017687454.1:5295-6112 GCF_001879085.1 Nicotiana attenuata | reverse complement strand
CACCTTCCTACCAAGCTCCACCACCTACCAATCAATCACCTCTACCTCCCACATACCAACCTACTTCACCCAGATATTCCCAACCCGCACAAGTCTACTAAGCCTACAACACTCAACCATCTCACTACCAATCACCTCCCGCTCGCTAAAACTTTCCTAGACCCCGACCAAATTTTGACCGCAGACCTCCCAAACAATACACCGCCATTGCCGAGCCAATCGACCAGCTGTATGAAAGACTCAAAGCTGCTGGTTATGTCACCCCTATCCCTGCCATAACCCCTAAAAACCCTTCCCAATGGATTAACCCAAACAAAACCTGTGCATACCATTCTGGCATGAAGGGACATACTATTGATGAATGCCGCTCCCTGAAGGACAAAATCCAGGCTTTGATAGACAATAAAATCATCGTGGCAAAGGAGCCTGCTCAGAACGTCCGCAACAACCCTCTACCAAACCACAAGGGGGGAGGTGTTCATATGATTGAAATAGAAGATGATTGGGACCCCAAAGGATCAATCGGTTTGATCACGGAAGGTGACGATCCAAAGAAACCAACAGTCACTCTTAATCCGATTGTAGTCCAAATTCATCCTTCTGAAGATGCTGAGGTGAACATGTCCATACCGCTTGAGTTTGAAGCACCAGCCTCCGCAAAGACGCCAATACCAATCGAGGTCGAGTTTGGGTCCCCAAAGGCGCCTGAGCCCTTTGAAGTTGCTGTATTACCTTCCAAAGTGAGGGTGCCTATTCCAGTAGCAATGACAGCCGTAACACCATTCCACACAAAAGCCATACCATGGGACTACACAGC
>NW_017687454.1:0-786 GCF_001879085.1 Nicotiana attenuata | reverse complement strand
TGTCCCAAGCTTCCAACAGAGAGTCAGACCAAGACGGTTCACACCAGGACAGCTGGTGTAAAAGAAGATTTTTCCACATCAAGATGAAGCCAAATGGAAGTTCTCTCCCAACTGGCAGGGCCCGTACATGGTTCCCGAGTTCTAACAGGAGGAGCCCTCATACTTGCAGAAATGGACGGAGAAGTTTGGCCAAAACCAATCAACTCAGACGCAGTCAAACGATACTATGTGTAACCATTTATGATTTCCTTGTGTAATTTGAACTACGTCTGACCTGATTCCCATTTAAGAGGGGATACGTAGGCAGCCTTATGGATTCGGTCACAATTCAATAAAATTTTCATTTTCCCCTGCAATTGGAAACTAGGGCAGAATTTTGAGGAGGACCCTCAAAATTCTGAAGTAACTTCAGCCGATCATCGCAAGCAATCGTCAAGAAGCAGCAACCCGGTAAACTGGGGCAGAATTTTGAGGAGGACCCTCAAAATTCCGCAGTAGGAGAGGTCGCAATGTCTTGAACCACATCACAGTCGTTGGTTCATCTAAAAACTATTTCTTAAATATATATACACATGTCATATCTTTAACAAACTCATGCATGTTTATTATCAAAATTGCTTTGTTTAACAACGCTACCCCAAGGGTACCTACAGTATCATAAAAAACAGAGCCGAGCCGGTCAAGCAAAGTCAACAGGAACACGAGCTAACCTTTTCCCTTTACAAAACTCACGATTTTCCTTTGGGTGCAGGCACCCAAGTCACAAATCATCGAATACATTTATAC
>NW_017687453.1:5415-6112 GCF_001879085.1 Nicotiana attenuata | reverse complement strand
CTTTCCACGATTTCCCAATTGACTTTCAACCCTCTGACCTTGACGACCCACATTCTTTACCTCGTATTACTGTTTGGTGTTTCTGTTCCCTTCTTGTGAACCTTGCTTCTCCCTCACAATCATCTGATTATTCCACTAATTTTCATTGGTCTTCCATATTTTACTCTCTTTTGACATGTCCCCACCTTGTTGTGCCATCTAACCGGGAAGCTGGTAATTAGCTTTGACATCCTTCTTTTGTTTTTGAATAGTACTAAAGCATCTTATAGACAGACTTCAAGAGAATGAAATGCAATGACCTCGAAGATTTTGAGGATAGAAAAAAAACTCTGAAAACGAAAGAGTTGTAATGAAGAGAAAAATGATAGGACTTATCTGAGCGGAAAGGCTGATTCCATTGATTGCCATGCATTTTGAGTTCCAGCCTAGTCTGTCCAACCAATCAATTATCAACCACCACATTTGTTACACCATACTTTCACGCCCGATTCTCGCCAAACCCCAACCTTGTTTGTGTTGCCATGTTTCAAACAACTTTTAACTACAGACTTCTTTCATTTACCCAACTGACAAATCTTACTTCCGCCTTACAGTGCCCGTGAGGGTTTTCACCAATAAGACTCTCTCATTTTAATCTCTCAAACTCACTCGCCTTACGGTGCCCGTGAGGGTTTTCACCATAAGCTCTCTCATTTTC
>NW_017687453.1:0-685 GCF_001879085.1 Nicotiana attenuata | reverse complement strand
CGAAGCGCCCAACCCCTTTCCAGGCAAGATCCATTCCTTATCATCTCTGAAGCTACCATAACAGACGCGGCAGCTATCTTGGGCATAGGAACACACTCCCCTTCCGAGATTTTATCAACTGACACTGCGTCCATGACTTGGTACACCCACGGACCTTTGTCACTTTCAACTT
Source organism: Nicotiana attenuata (assembly GCF_001879085.1). Taxonomy (NCBI): domain Eukaryota; kingdom Viridiplantae; phylum Streptophyta; class Magnoliopsida; order Solanales; family Solanaceae; genus Nicotiana; species Nicotiana attenuata. The sequence continues at coordinate 513 of NW_017687453.1, read as the reverse complement.
CCTCAAAGGATGTAATAGCATTACAAGAATTGTCCTCTCCATGGACCACGATCTCCCGCCGATCCCATTCAAATTTAACCATTTGATGCAAAGTAGACGGCACTGCCTTTGCGGCATGAATCCAGGGCCGTCCCAATAACAGATTGTAGGAAACACTGACATCAAGCACTTGAAACTCCATAGTGAACTCCACAGGTCCTATTGTTAGCTCCAATACAATATCTCCCACTGTGTCTTTCCCTCCACCGTCAAATCCCCGTACACAGATGCTATTTGTATGAATTCTTTCCTTGTCAACTTTCAACTTTTCTAGAGTGGAAAGAGGGCAAATGTTTGCACTAGACCCATTATCAATTAGCACCCGAGTTACCACTGAATCTTCACACTTCACTGTGAGGTAAAGAGCTCTATTGTGTTCAGTTCCTTCCAATAGCAATTCATCATCAGAAAATGTTACCCTGTTCACTTCAAAAATTTTGTTTGCAATCTTCTCAAGATGATTCACAGTGATTT
>NW_017687451.1:0-6113 GCF_001879085.1 Nicotiana attenuata | reverse complement strand
TCGCCATTCATAACCGACTCTCATCAGTTACCCATCCTACCTCGTGATATCCAGCTATCTACCCTATGATACATCCGATACACTCCAGACCCAAAATCATAAATCCGTATGACCTTACCATTCACAAAAGAACATTTGCTGAAATTGGCTACCACTCCTATAACAATTCCATCGGCTTCATTCATTAGTGGATCCAGAACTACACATGGCCCGATTTCTGTAAAACCAGGGATATGTAGGCAGCTCAAAGACCAGGGTTCGGCCTATATTTTCCAAAACGCCCATTCGGTCAAAATTGGCCATCATTTCTTTACCTGAAAACTCTTTCATCCTTCTCGGATAAAGAGGGGCAGCTGTTGATACCCAATTGTTCCCTATAATACTTTTTAAGTGCATATATACCTTCAAAAATATGCATTAGCATCAATTGATATTTTTCCATAATTTCTATATTTTTAATTAATTTATCCTAGTATTTTATTTACATAAATAATTACAAATTGCATCACAAATGAGTTTATAGCATTTCATGACTTAATATTGCTATTTATAGTTATATTAGGTTCAAATTATTTTACAAATGGCCAGATTTATACCATTTGGTTACAATTGTAATAATTTTGCAATTATAGCCCATGCATACATCACTGCATAAATTTTTCCAAAAAAAAAAAAAAAAAAAAAAAAAAAAATTGGTCCATTATATTTTTAAATATTGAATATTAATTTTAAAACACCTTTGTGCATGAAAATTATTTTTTCTCATTGCTAATTATTTTTATGAAATATTTTGTTATCAATTAAATAGGTATTTAACAAATAGCCCTTTTATTTTCGGACCTAACCCAACGAACCAGCCCAAATTCTAATTCCCCAATCCCAATTCATTTAAAATCGTCCCAAATCCACCCAGCCCAAACCAATTAAAATTCTACCTGGCCCCAAACCCCTTTTGATCTTGGCCGTTGATCATAGAGATCAACGACCACCGTTTACCCTTTCCTTTTTAGTCCCAAACGACCCCTAAACCCAAGTCATTTGTCACCACCGGCCGCCCTGAAGCCCTCTCTTCTCTAGTTGTCTCTGAGACCAAACTCTAACCCTAGCCGCCGTCACCCAAAATCAGCCTTAATGTCTTCGATTCCTACTAGTTCCATGGATTTCTATGGTTTTTTGAGACTTCTACTTGTCTCCTACTTCTCTTGGTTGCGCGATTTTTTGATTTCGTGGAAGGACCTAGAAGAGATCTAGTCCAGATCTCATTCAAAACTCTCCAAGAGTCTGTCTATGGTATGTGAGTGCTTTTTATCGATATTTTACGGCTCAAACCTCTGATTCAAAGGCCAGATTCTCTTTACCCTTTCTCTCTTCTTCAAAAACCTAATGTTTGGACTTGAATCGGTTCAGATCTCTATATATCTGGAACGGGTCTGAGTTCATCACTGATTTTCCTTAAGGTTCCCTTATTTCTTTACTGATTAACCGATTTTTGAGCACTTGTCATATTAGGGTTTGGTCTTCTTGTTGTTTGTTGGTTAAATCTCTGTGCATCTGAAGTGTTTTCAAAATCCCACGGTTGTTCTTTGAGGATCTTTTACCTCTCAACTACTAACCAATTTTTAGCACTACGCTACTTTAAGTTTTTGACTTCGCTGACTTCTGTAGCTCGAATCCCTATATGTTTGAACTGATTTCAAGTTTCGATGGCTGGTTTCTTTAAGGTTTCTTCGACCTCTATACTGTCAATCAACTTTAAGAGTTTTCAAATTAAGGTTCTCCCCAGACTTCTCTTCGAGAGGTATTTCTACTTTCAATGATAAAAATGTTCATCTCTTTTACGTATTTGGTGGGTCTTTCCATGTATGCTCGAACCCTAGATGTTCCTAATGGTTACACTAATTTCTTCTACTATGTCTATTTCTGTGAACTAGTAGTATTAACTGATTCTATTTAGGGATTTGAGTGATTTTCCTGTTAAATCCAGTATTCTATGGGATTTTGTTGCTTAATTGGTTTCCATTTAGGAAATTCGAATAATTCTTTCCTGATTAAAATCAGTATTTTCCGAATTATTTTTAGTTGTTTCCCTATTGTGACTAAATACACTTGCCTTAATTAGTTATCAGTAGTTTAAGGATTTGATGGACTCCTTATATGGTATGGTGTTCATTTATTACCTTATTTGAGTTCCAGCTCTGACCTTTAATTGATTGCCCCCCTCCCCCAATTAAGGGGTCTATTCCGGACTCCTCTATAGGAATAGATTCTGTGACTGATTAGTTGTTCCTAATTGATTGAACTGTAATTCTTTTACCTTATTTTGGTTCACCCCTAAAGTGCTATATATATACTCTCATTCTGCTCCTTCAACACACAAACATATAGTTCAGAATACACACACACACATTCAAACACTCTCTCTTTCTTTGCTACTTGTACTGATTGTTGGTCTAGCCAGCTGAAAGCCAAGGCTAGACATTGGATTTGCGCCTGCCTCTTTCATATTCTGCATTTTTCTTCTTTAACTGGTATGTTTCTAGTTAAATTCTGAAACTCAATCTTATGTGATCTATTTTTATTCATGCATTAGTTACTCAACTTGTTTCTCTGTTTGTTGTTATTAAGCATGTCTAAGTCATGCCTTATGTGTAATCAGCATGTCTAATTTCACTTAATTCTTTGATACCTGCCTAGCATGTTTACTTGGATCCCTTACCCCCTCCCTTTTAATGGGTATGTCTATGTAACTACTTAGTTTTCTAGTACATTTCATTTAGTCCTGATTGCATGTCCATGTTGTTCAACACCTCTGTCTCTTCAACATGATCCTGCAACATCCCTTATCTATGACTTAACTGACTAGTACCATGATTAACCTGATTCAGTAGACTCCTGGTGGTTCTGTACACTTGTTGTATCAAATGTTTCACTGTTTATGTGGTTTCAGCCCTACTGTTCACCGTCCCCCTCACCCCCTGTTTGTAAGTTTACTTGTTGTGTGAATCTGAGTATATGACCAATTGGGTTGTTTGTTTAGCGTGCGTTCTTCAAGTTAATTTCAAAACCACTGCTTTTTTCCTAGTGTTCTTCTCAAAACTGGTCACTCCCTGTATCATTTTATTTTAGAAAAAAAGAAAACTATTTTTAGATCTCTTTTACTTCTAACTGTTTTACTAAGTCATTCAAAATTGTGTCAAGCACTCTCACCTTACTCTTAGACTATTAAGTTTTGCCCCTCTGGTGTGTGTACTACTAAGGGATCTGTGAGATCTATCTGAACTCTGGCATACCAGGGCTGGCCCTTTCACACTGCACATAAACAATCCCTATTTGAGAAAGGTTTTGGTGTGAGCACTGTCCGGGATCCTTGGGGTCCTTAGGGAACTCTGACACACCAAGACACGCTATTGGCTATAAGATCTTTGGCTTCTGAGACTGTGTTGAAGGCCTGGCATCCCGGGTTCACTTTGGGCCTAATTCAGGCTCCCTATAGTATAGTTTTATTTACGTATGTACTTCATTTGACCCTGATCTGTAATAATATTCTTTGTAAAAAGATATTAGGGTAATTAGTAAAAATGGGAGGGTTCATATATGATTTTTGTGGGGAAACCGAGTAGAAATCATGCTTCTAGGCTTATGTGTGTTGATTCGCAATAGAAATCATGCTTTAGGTCTACACTATGTTTACATTCTGCAATAGATATCATGCCTCTAAGTTTGCTGTGCCTATTTGTATTAAAAACCATGCCATAAACATGTGCATTAGATATCCTGCCTTAGGATAATCATGTTACTGATTTGCATATTAGGAACATGTTATAGTCATTATTTTATTCCTAATTCTGCCTAAAGTCATAATCTCCTAGGAACTCTATAATTGACTATTGTTGTAATCACGCTTAATAAAATGACCATTTATCTATGTGCATTAGAAATCCTGCTTTAGGACTCTGTTTGCATTTGCTAAATCATGTCCACGTCGCTTAAACAGATAACTGTCTATAAAAGGTTCAAAAATGGTCCAACACATAGATATCATGTTCTAGCACAAACATGTACGAAATCGGCTTTGTAAAATTGATCGCCTAGATCAGCATGCCTATAGGATTGGGTAACTTTATGTTGTTTCAACTATTTCTCAGAATTACGATTACATAAAAACCTGCGCCTAGACAAGCCTTAGGTAACTAATGGTCTAAAATTGTGAAAACATGTTCTGTTTATATGTGAAACTGCCCAGGTTTAACAGGCCTTAAAATCAGTAGGTAAACTAATTAGGCTTCTGCTTCGCCTTAAAACAAATGCTACATATTCTGTGTTTGTGATACTCATCTAGATATCATGTTCTAGGGTCTTCTGAAATTCTGTAAAATCGATTGTTTGAGACGTACTGATTATTTGTTTACATGTGGAAGGAAACATGAGCCACTTAATTTCTTCTCTATTTGATAGTCCTATATGTTCTTTGTTGTCGCTTAGATTTTACCTTTTAAATACCTTAGGAGTGTCTAGAACTGCCTAAGTATAGAGGTCCTAAACACCTCCTGGACCACAAGGAAGGGACGGGTAAAGCACTCTTAGAATTACGTTAATTAAACTCGCTTATATAAGCACTAAGGGGAGGGTAACGAGTATGATGACCTGTGCGCTAATGCCACGTGTAACCCCTCTGTTTGAGGAAGGCTTACCGGGTACTGTACAATTGTTATCCTATATGTTAACCAACTTAGGACTCCCTTTCTTAATTTATGTATGCTCGGACTGTTCAAACTTCTTTAATTTAAGTATACATGCTTAGACTGTCTAAAATTTACATATGTATGCTTGGACTGTCTAAACATCCTTGGTTATATATGTGTGCTCAGACTGTGTAAACTTCCTTTATTTGCAAATGCATGCTTGGACTGCTCACCTGTTAAATGACTAATTCATAACTAAGTTTGGCCGGGACCCACCGTTGTGGACCGCGAGGGGTGCCTAACACCTTCCCCTCAAGGTTATTTTGAGCCCTTACCCTAATCTATGGTAATGCAAACTGGTTACATGAGTTAATCGCTCTAGGTGCCCTAACGCACCTTAATCCGTTAGGTGGAGACTCTTCAAATACCCAATTTCCAAAAGGAAGCGAGTTGTTTCCCTCATGATTGTCGAAACCCGGACTTCCCCCGCGAAGTGGAAAAAAGGGGGAGCGACAATTGCTGGAGCAGCTTGTAGTGGGTGAGACGAGATAATTGGACCTGGGATCAGTGCAGTCGGATTTATGTAAGGCATATTAAAGAGCAAGTATCATTATGTAGTTCATAATGAGGTAATGTNGTCTGCTTGTGTTACAAATCCACAATTTGGATGGATATCCTAACAGTTTTTGTAGCAATTTCTCTTCTCTTTGTGTTCCCCTTTCACTGTGGCAATAGTACACTAATATAGGTTTACTGTTACGCTTGGGCCTCATTTTAGTTGCATTTGCTGCAGCTAATGCACTACTGGTACCGTCCATCGGGTCCACTCCCCAGAATACCACTTTGTGACATCGAAGTCCCACTCATTCTCTGACTCTCTTCCTGTATGAGCATAGAATATGCTTGATCAAGTGTGGTAGTGGGGTTCATCATTAAAATCTAACTCCTTTGAGGTGCATAGTTATCATTTAGTCCCATCAAAAATTTCATTAGCTTCTTGGCATAAGAACTCAACATATAGCCTAGATCGAGCACAATCACAACCAAGATAAGGTATAATTAACTCAAATTCCGCCCATAAATCATTCAATTTCGAGTAATATATCAATACACTGGATATACCCTGCGTTAGACTACTTATTCTGTGTTCATATGATAGATTTTTGTTGCATTTACTTTATCAAAACGTTCATTGAAGGCTTCCCATACCTTTTGTGCATCCGATGAGTACACTATTCCTTTCCTCAGCTCCTATGCCACAGAGCTCATTATCCACGACTGGACAATGGCATTGCATCTCTCACATTGATGCAATCGAAAGCTATTTGCTACGTAGGTCTCTAGCACACGATCCATCAATAAATCGAATTTTATTTTTCACAAGCAGAGACATCTTCATCGATCTACTCCACTCCGAGTAGTTCTCTGTTC
>NW_017687450.1:4599-6113 GCF_001879085.1 Nicotiana attenuata | reverse complement strand
GTATGGAAGGGCCCTTCCTCCCCCTCCTCCTCAAAAATGAGCTTTCTTCTGATTTACCTTTAACCTGATACTGCTTCTTGCTATAACATCACAATTCCTCAACCCAGACTCACCGTACGAGACCCAAGCATGATACCACACAGTCTAAGGCTCACAACCCGCTGAATTCTCTTTTAAATATTCGCAAAAGCACCACATTCAGAATACCTACCCTAAAAAGAGTTCCTGCGAATCTGAAGACATTACTTTCCTAATACTGATGTATAGAATCCCATAATTGATATAGAAATGACTCAAGTCTTGACGCCCTCCAAATGCAAAACCTCAGTTTCTAGCAAATTATACACCTGAAAATCTCCGATTGTTACATGTAAAATCCAGAACGCATTAGAACCATTCTCTATAGTCATCCAGTTTACCCAAACTGCAATTAGCCCGATTAAAAGAACCGAACAACCTGCGCCTCATTAGCACTTCTGACACTGCATCATATAACCTTACCTTGATGCAACCGAGCCACTTTCTTTTCCTATGCACTGAGCATTCTTTATCAACAACAACTCAAGATATTCCGTGATTCTCAAACACCTATGAAGCATGATATAACCTTACCTTAGTCAAAAAATATTCCTTTATTTGAGCCATCCTCGGGCTCAATCTCTGCAAACCATAACTGATTCACCAGCACACCTCAAACTGGAACCAACATAGCACATAACCGTGCAATCAGCTAATCAATAGCAACTCCCCCACTTGGCTCGAAGCCATAGATCAAAACACACATAATAACCCATAACGCATATACTTAATTGCTGCCATAATACCACAATGAGATTAATTCAATCCGTCATAAGCTCGTGGAACACCGATCATCTGGTACTTCATATCTTCTGTAAATCTCGCATTCACTCTCGTAGTATTCACACCCACTCTCTTGAGCAACTCAAATTCAAACTGCACACATATATTTCACTTGTGAATGAGATCTTCTAACCGATAACATAAGGATCACACAACCTCGGAACGCTCCGCAGAAGATAACCCACCTGTTTTGCCTCCAACTAACATTTCTGTATACCTTCCACCGACATAAACTTTACGCAGTCACTTAGTCTTCCTGAGTCTGAACTCATACCGCAACATGAAATTTACTTCACTCCCAACTAGGAAACAGGAAAGATTATTCACGCACCCCTAACTCGGGGCTATACCTCAAATCAAGATGGAAATCAGGCACCTAATAGTTCTTCCATCCTCCAATAGACCCTTCTCGTCGCTTCTAAATCATATGAATATATCTCGCAGTCACATCACCCTCATCACGTACTATCCAATCATTACTTCCCTTAATAGGGACACAACAGAACACATAGATCCAGAAACACATGCTCACACAATCAGCACCTCGGTGCTCAAGCTATAGGCAAAAATCCGGCCTCGAGTCCTCCAGACTGGCCCAACATCAGCACATAGAGATCACATCTCGCCCCTCAATCAGGGAATCACAAGCCATC
>NW_017687450.1:0-692 GCF_001879085.1 Nicotiana attenuata | reverse complement strand
AACTTCCCCTTTTGTAAATAATTCCCTCTTTTGAACCCGTCCCTCCTTGAACATTGAGAATGAGGCTAAAAGCCTAAGTGGGGGTGTGGTGTTAAAATGGAAATTGGTAAGGTTGTACATTGAGTGTAGGATCATATACCTCAAAGTGTTGGTGCTAAATTATAGAAAAACATGCACAGGAAGGGCATGAGTACACCACAGCGGTACTCAGTAAGTGCCAAGCCTAACATCGGTCGGGTAGTGACCAGGAAGGTCAGGGCCCTACTGAGGTTAAAGGAAAGAGAAGATATAACAGTGTAGAGTAAGATAGTATACTTAAGTGCAACAGTAAAAGTAACACAGGATAGAAGAACAACAGCAACTTTAACAGGAATAAAGTAATCACGAAAATAAATACAACTCAACGCAAAGATAACAACTGGGGATCTCTCAGTGTCCCGAGGATCTCTTAGTATCCTCAATATGTGCTGGGGATCTCTTGGTATCCCGAGGATCTCTTGGTATCCTCAATATATGTGCTGGGGATCTCCTAGTATCCCGCACTACAGTCAAATTCAATATATGCGCAGGGGATCGATCTCCCGGAGTACCCATCTGTAGTCCCAAAATAAAAGAAAGACAACAATATAAAGGGAAAAATCCACAATTTCATTCAAGAGCGAAACAATATGAAGTAATAAAGTATAACGATA
>NW_017687449.1:5238-6113 GCF_001879085.1 Nicotiana attenuata | reverse complement strand
AGTGTCTTTTAGCGAAGTTAAAATATAGTAGCATTTTAGCGTCAGTAAAATGTAGAGTCCTTTTAGTACGTAGTAAAACTGTAGTAGCCTTTTAGCGTAGAAATTGAAATTTATAATAATTAAGAATGCTACTTGATTGTTTGTGTTAAATAATACTATTTATTTTGTTTATTTGTATTGTTGATGTTATGTTCATATTGTATAGCCTTATAGCGTAGTAAAATATAGTGTCTTTTAGCGAAGTAAAATATAGAGCATTTTAGCGCAGTAAAATGTAGAGCCTTTTAGCGTAGTAAAATGTAGAGCCTTTTAGCGTAGAAATTGAAATTTATAATAATTAAGAATGCTACTTGATTGTTTGTGTTAAACAATATTATTTATTTTGTTTATTTGTATTGTTGATGTTATGTTCATATTGTATAGCCTTATAGCGTAGTAAAATAATAGTGTCTTTTAGCGAAGTAAAATATAGAGCCTTTTAGCGAAGTAAAATGTAGAGCCTTTTAGCGTAGTAAAATGTAGAGCCTTTTAGCGTAGAAATTGAGACTTATAATAATTAAGAATGCTACTTGATTGTTTGTGTTAAATAATATTATTTATTTTGTTTATTTGTATTGTTGATGTTATGTTCATATTGTATAGCCTTATAGCGTAGTAAAATATAGTCTCTTTTAGCGAAGTAAAATATAGAGCCTTTTAGCGAAGTAAAATGTAGAGCCTTTTAGCGTAGTAAAATGTAGAGCCTTTTAGCGTAGAAATTGAGACTTATAATAATTAAGAATTATTCGGTGGTACCGGGCGTCAAAAATCAAGCCTGGAACCCATACATAACTATTATCTCCAATTTCAAAAATCATACTTAATTTAATTTATTA
>NW_017687449.1:0-916 GCF_001879085.1 Nicotiana attenuata | reverse complement strand
GTTTTTCACATGGTTTTCGACATAACATTTTAAATTTCCACATGACAGCTTTAGACTTGCATATTTCGACATATTTTTTATTGAAACAGAATTTGAACAAGAAATATAATTTGAACATGAATTTTATTAGAAAATGAAACACAAACACAAAAGCGGGAAATCTAAAGATACATGACAGTACAATTGCTACAAACACATGACAATGGAAACATGAAAATACATTACTACGCTTATTAAAAATAAGCTACTATTTAATCACGATCGTGTCTTACAATTCGCTCCAACCACTCGAGTTGCTCTTCCAGGTTTTTTTCTCTTCTTCTGCCTCGTTGAGTTTGGCCTTCAACGCCTCAAGTTCTTCATTGGTTCGACGCTCGCTCTCCGCTTGACTATGACATAAACAATGAAGCTCATAAATTCTTTCTTTGTAGCGCTTTTGCTTACATGGTTCGTCTATCCAAACCTCAAAGTCACATGTAGGCTTGCCGGGTAACTCCTCGAGCTTGTTCTTACATGCCCAGTAGCGGCGTGCACCTTCTGGATACCATTTGAACAAACTGCATTTTTCTCAGCAGTAGCACCTTGGGACATAAACGTTTTGTGCAGACATTTCTTATAGAGAAACTTTGGTTATTGTTAAGCGAAGAATATAAGTACCACGCAACCGTTATTTATAGTCAAGATTTCAAGCAAAAACGTAGTATAATACTGCGAATTACATAGTAAATTTCAATGACTTAAAACAGAGTTTCCACGTGCTTCTCAGCTTTTTCAGCAGGACATTCAAATCCACAAAACGTAGTATTATACTACGAATAACATATTAAATGACCCTGACACGAAACAGGGTTTTCACATGCTTCTCAGCTTTTTCAAAATAAAGGACTAGGGGTATGCTTGATAGTTGGGTACATTG
>NW_017687448.1:5474-6113 GCF_001879085.1 Nicotiana attenuata | reverse complement strand
ATGTGCACAATAATGGAAAAGACTCCCTAGGTAAGTTTGATCCCAGAAGTGATGAGGGAGTATTCTTGGGATATTCTTCACATAGCAAAGCATATAAAGTATTTAATAAAAGAACTCTGTGTGTAGAAGAAAGTGTGCATGTTGTATTTGATGAAACTAACATTCTTTATGAGAGACAGGAACATGAAGATGAAGCCATTGGCTTGGTAAGAGAATTGACTAAAGCAGCATCAAAAGAAGGAACGGGTGATGGAACAGGTTCTTCCAGTCTGGGCAACCTGACAGGGGGAACTAATCAGGGAGAAAATGAAACAAAATCTTTACAAGAACCTGTTCATGAACCTGTTCCTCATCAACAGAACACAGGAGAATCATCTAGTAGAAACCAGTTGTTGGTGAAATCTCACAAGTATCAAAATTCTCATCCCGTTGAGAACATCATTAATGATCCAACATCTGGAGTCAAAACTAGATCACAATTGAAGAATCTGTATGCATTTGATGCTTTTCTATCTCTTATTGAACCTAAAAATGTTGTTGAGGCTTTGCAGGATGCAGACTGGGTCAATGCTATGCAGGAGGAACTCAATCAATTTGAAAGAAGTCAAGTCTGGCATCTAGTTCCTAGACCCAAGGACA
>NW_017687448.1:0-908 GCF_001879085.1 Nicotiana attenuata | reverse complement strand
GGTGGAAAGAAATATGTGATGGTGCTTGTTGATGATTATTCTAGATTTACCTGGGTACTATTTCTAACATCCAAAGACGAGGCATTTGAAATGTTTACTGCCTTTGTTAGAAAAACTCAGAAACAATTAGGAAATCAACTTGCATCCATTAGGTCTGATCATGGAACTGAATTTGAAAATGTAAAATTTGCTGAATATTGTGATGAAAATGGTATAGATCACAACTTCTCTGCCCCTAGAACTCCTCAGCAAAATGGTGTAGTTGAAAGAAAGAACAGGACCCTTGAGGATATGGCAAGGACCATGCTTCTCTCTAGCAAATTACCCCACAGCTTCTGGGCAGAGGCTGTAAACACTGCATGTTACATAATCAATAGATGCATGAGTAGACCTCTTGTTGAGAAAACTCCCTATGAATTACTTAAAGGGAGAAAACCAAACATATCCCACCTTAGGGCATTTGGTTGCAAGTGCTATGTGCACAATAATGGAAAAGACTCCCTAGGTAAGTTTGATCCCAGAAGTGATGAGGGAGTATTCTTGGGATATTCTTCACATAGCAAAGCATATAAAGTATTTTATAAAAGAACTCTGTGTGTAGAAGAAAGTGTGCATGTTGTATTTGATGAAACTAACATTCTTTCTGAAAGACAGGAGCATGAAGATGAAGCCATTGGCTTAGAAAGAGAATTGACTAAAGCAGCATCAAAAGAAGGAACGGGTGATGGAACAGGTTCTTCCCGTCTGGGCAACCTGACAGGGGGAACTAATCAGGGAGAAAATGAAACAAACTCCTTACAAGAACATGTTCCTCATCAACAGAACACAGGAGAATCATCTAGTAGAAACCAGTTGTTGGTGAAATCTCACAAGTATCAAAGTTCTCATCCCATTGAGAACATCATTAA
>NW_017687447.1:0-6113 GCF_001879085.1 Nicotiana attenuata | reverse complement strand
CCAGATTCATTGATTTGGCTCGCCATGCTCTTATTATGCTTCCCACTGAGAGGGAGAGAGTGAGACGGTTCATTGATGGACTCATTCAGCCGATTCGTCTTCAGATGGCCAGAGAGGCTGGGAGTGAGATATCCTTCCAGGAGGCGGCCAATTTGGCCCGGAGAGTTGAGATGGTATTATCACAGGGGGGTGGTCACAGGGCAGACAAGAGACCCCGCCAGTGAGGCAGATTTAGTGGTGCCTCGTCTGGAGGCAGGGATTCGTATGATAGAGTCCATCCTCCTATGCCTTTTCAGTAAGCACTCCAGGTTTCTCACGGTGCTTCAAGTGACCGTGGTTCTCACACGGAGTATTCTGATCAGCAGCCCTACAGTGCACCACCAGCTCCTATCAGTGCACCGCCGCTCCAGAGTTTTCGAGGTGGTCATTCAAGTTGCCAGGGTCAGTCTCAGTTCCCTCAGCCGCAGCGTTCAGGTGGATGCTATGAGTGTGGTGAGTATGGTCATATCAGGAGGGCTTGTCCGAGGTTGGTGGGTACTCAATCGCAGCAACAGGGTTCCCGTACTATGGTTCAGGCACCAGGTGTTCCACAGCCCGCCCAGCCAGCTAGAGATGGGGGTAGAGGTGCTAGAGGTGGGGGTAGAGGTGCTAGAGGTGGAGGTAGAGGTGCTAGAGGTGGAGCTCAGACCGCTAGAGGTGGAGGCCAGCCAGCTGCAGGCCGTCCCAGAGAGGTAGATTAGAGTGGTGGGGCCCAGCCCCGATGTTATGCCCTTCCAGCCAGGCCTGAGGCTGAGGCTTTCGATGCAGTTATCACAGGTACTGTTCTGGTTTGTGATAGAGATACTTCAGTGTTATTTGATCCAGGGTCTACGTACTCGTATGTGTCATCTTATTTTGCACCGTATCTGGTCATGCTTAGTAATTCTTTAAGTGCCCCTATTTATGTGTCTACACCGTTGGGTGATTTTATTGTGGTAGATCGAGTCCATCATTCTTGCATTGTGGTGATTGGGGGTCTGGAGACTCGTGTAGATTTGTTGCTTCTGGACATGGTTGATTTCGATGTTATATTGGGGATGGACTGGTTATCACTTTACCACGCTATCTTGGACTGTCATGCCAAGACTGTGACCTTAGCCTTAACGGGTTTGCCTCGTTTGGAGTGGAGGGGGACTCCTGGTCGTTCTACTCGTAGTGTTATTTCTTATGTGAAGGCTCGGCGTATGGTCGAGAAGGGGTGTTTGGCTTATTTGGCTTATGTTCGCGATTCTAGTGCTGAGGTCCCTCCTATTGATTCTGTGCCCGTTTTACGGGAGTTTCCTGAGGTATTTCCTTCAGACCTGCCGGGTATGCCACCCGATAGGGATATTGACTTTTGCATTGATCTAGTTCCGGGCACTCAGCCCATTTCTATCCCGTCGTATCGCATGGCCCCGCCTGAGTTGAAAGAGTTAAATGAGAAGTTGCAAGACTTTCTTAAGAAGGGTTTCATTAGACCCAGTGTTTCGCCTTGGGGTGCGCCGGTGTTGTTTGTTAAAAAGAAGGATGGGTTAATGAGAATGTGTATTGATTACCGACAATTGAACAAGGTTACAATCAAGAATAATTATCCGCTGCCGAGGATTGATGATTTGTTCGATCAGCTTCAGGGTGCCAAGGTATTTTCAAAGATTGACTTGAGATCCGGCTACCATCAGTTGAGGATTAGGGCATCCGATGTCCCTAAGATAGCTTTCCGCACTCGGTACGGGCATTATGAGTTCTTGGTAATGTCATTCGGGTTGACTAATGCCCCAGCAGCTTTTATGGATTTGATGAACTGAGTGTTCAGGCCTTATTTGGACTCGTTCGTGATAGTCTTCATTGATGGTATATTGATATATTCCCGCAGCCAAGAGGAGCACGAGTAGCACCTTAGAGTGGTTCTTCAGACTCTGAGGGATAGTCGAGTATATGCTAACTTCTCAAAGTGTGAGTTCTGGTTGAGTTCAGTTGCATTTCTGGGTCATGTTGTATCAGCAGCGGGTATTCAGGTTGATCCGAAGAAGATTGAGGCAGTCAAGAACTGGCCTAGACCAGCATCAGCTACAGAGATTCGGAGTTTCTTGGGATTGGCAGGCTACTATCGTCGGTTCGTGGAGGGGTTTTCATCTATTGCAGCCCCGATAACCAGGTTGACCCATAAGGGTGCCCAGTTCAGATGGTCGGATGAGTGTGAGGCGAGCTTTCAGAAGCTTAAGACAGCTCTGACTACGACACCGGTGTTGGTTTTGCCCACAGGTTCAGGGCGTTATACAGTTTATTGTGATGCATCTCGTGTTGGGCTTGGAGAAGTGTTGATGCAGGATGGCAAGGTCATTGCCTATGCTTCGCGACAATTGAAGATCCATGAGAAGAACTATCCGGTTTATGATTTGGAGTTAGCAGCCATTGTCCACGCATTGAAGATCTGGAGGCATTTTCTGTATGGCGTGGCATATGAGGTATTCACGGATCACAAGAGTCTGCAGTATTTGTTCAAGCAAAAGGAGTTGAATTTGAGGCAGAGGAGGTGGTTGGAGTTGTTGAAGGATTATGATATCACCATTTTATATCATCCGGGGAAGGCCAATGTGGTGGCCGACCTGAGTAGGAAGTCAGCCAGCATGGGCAGTTTAGCTTATATTTCGGTCGGTGAGAGACCGCTTGCTTTGGATGTTCAGGCTTTGGCCAACCAGTTCGTGAGGTTGGATATTTCTGAGCCCAGCCGTGTATTAGCTTGCACAGTCACTCGTTCTTTATTATTGGAGCACATCCGAGATCGACAGTATGATTATTCCCATTTGTGTGTCCTTAGAGACACGGTGCAGCACGGAGGTGCCAAGCAGGTTACCATATGTGATGATGGAGTTTTGAGATTGCAGGGTCGGGTTTGTGTGCCCAATGTGGATGGTCTTCGAGAGTTGATTTTAGAGGAGGCTCAGAGCTCTCGGTACTCTATTCATCCGGGCGCCGCAAAGATGTATCAGGATTTGCGGCAGCATTATTGGTGGCGGAGAATGAAGAAGGATATCGTTGCATATGTGGCTCGGTGTTTGAATTGTCAGCAGGTCAAGTACGAGCATCAGAGGCCCGATGGTTCATTTCAGAGGATTGAGCTTCCCGAGTGGAAGTGGGAGCGGATCACTATGGACTTCGTTACTTGACTCCCGCAGACCCGGAAGAAGTTCGACACAGTATGGGTCATTGTTGATAGGCTGACCAAGTCAGCACATTTCATTCCTGTGGCAGTCACCTATTCTTCTGAGAGGCTAGCTGAGATCTATATCCGGGAGATTGTTCGCCTTCAAGGTGTGCCCGTGTCTATCATTTCGAACCGAGGTACGCAGTTTACCTCGCGTTTCTGGAGAGCAGTTCAGCGAGAGTTGGGCACACGGGTTGAGTTCAGCACAGCATTTCATCCCCAGACGGACGGGTAGTCCGAGCGGATTATTCAGATTTTGGAGGATATGCTCTGAGCTTGTGTTATTGACTTTGGAGGCTCGTGGGATCAGTTTTTGCCTTTAGCGGAGTTCGCCTACAACAACAGCTACCAGTCGAGTATTCAGATGGCTCCTTATGAGGCCTTATATGGTAGGCGGTGTCGGTCTCCGGTTGGATGGTTTGAGCCGGGGGAGGCTCGGTTGTTGGGTACAGATCTGGTTCAAGATGCCTTGGACAAGGTCAGGATCATTCAGGATAGGCTTCGTTCAGCTCAGTCCAGGAAAAAGAGTTATGCCGACCGCAAGGTTCGAGTTTTGGCTTTCATGGTCGGTGAGCGGGTATTGCTTCGAGCGTCGCCTATCAAGGGCGTGATGAGATTTGGGAAGAAGGGAAAGCTTAGCCCTAGGTACATTGGTCCGTTTGAGATTCTTGATCGAGTGGAAGAGGTGGCTTATAGGCTTGCATTTCCACCGAGCTTATCAGCCGTACATCCAGTGTTTCATGTATCCATGCTTCGGTGGTATCACGGCGATCCCTCCCACGTGTTAGATTTCAGCACTATCCAGTTGGACAAGGACTTGTCTTATGAGGAGGAGCCGGTGGCTATCCTAGACCGGCAGGTTCGTCAGTTGAGGTCGAAGAGTTTCCCTTCTGTTCGTGTCTAGTGAAGAGGTCAACCTGCTGAGGCATCGACTTGGGAGTCCGAGTCAGATATGCGGAGCCGTTATCCCCATCTTTTTCCCGACTCAGGTACTTCCTTCTTATGTCCGTTCGAGGACGAACAGTTGTTTTAGAGGTGGAGAATGTGATGACCCAAAAGGTCATCACTTGCTTTTAAATTAAATTCTGTGTTTCGAGGCCTTGAAATCCTCATTTAGAGTCACCTCGATTTGCATGTGCAGTCCGGGCGCATAGCCGGAAAGCTTAAATATGAAAATCTGTGAAAAATGATAAAATTTGGCTAATAAATGAATTAATTTGACTTCGGTCAACATTTTGGATAAACGAACCCGGATCCATGATTTGACGATCCCGAAGGGTCCGTAGGAAAATATGGGACTTGGGCGTATGCCCGAAATCGAATTCCGATGTCCCAAGCCCGAGAAATGAATTTTTAAAGAAAATTATTTTCTGAAATTGTTTAAAGGAATTTGAAATGAAATTTGATTAGAACATGATGGTAACGGGCCCGTATTTTGGTTCTGGCGCCCGGTACATGTCTTGTATATGTATTTAAGACGTTCCTGTGAAATTTGGTGAAAAACGGATGTCATTTGACGCGATTCGGACATTAAATGAAAAATTTGATGCTTTATGAAGTTTGAAAGAATTCATGGATTTTGAGGTTTAATTCGATGTTTATCATGTTATTTTGGCGATTTGATCGCACGGATAAGTTCGTATGATGTTATTGTGTTAGTACATATGTTTGGTTTTGAGCCCCGAGGGCTCCGGTGTGTTTCAGATGTGTTTCGGGAAGTTTTTGGAACATAAAAAGTTGCAGGTTTTCTGCTGTTCAGTGCCCAGGGATTTTGTTCTTCGCGTTCGCGTGGGCCACTCGCGAACGCGTAAGGCAAGTATCCCAGGTGCCCAATTTCTTCTTCGCGAACGCGAAGCTCGAGACACGAACGCGAAGCTGAGGTGGGGAGACCCTTCGCGAACGCGTCCTTGCACTCGCGAACGCGTAAGATTCTGGGGAGGGGTCACCAAATTGTTCATCGCAAACGCGGCCACTGGTCCGCGAACGCGAGGGCTCGAGGGGTTAAAGCTCCGCGAACACGAGCCCAATGTCACGAATGCGAAGGTCTTCAGGCCTGACTCATCGCGAATGCGATGAGCCTGTCGCGAACGCGAAGGGTAATTTCGCCCAGTTATTTTTAAAAGACCCAAAACAGAACACTTACGGGATTTTTACAAAATTTCATAAACCTCTTCTTCTCCAAAGCTCTTAGGCAATTTTTGAAGCATTTCTTCACCATAACCTCTTGGGTAAGTAATCTTCAACTTGTTTTCTTCCATTTTTATCAACACCCACTAGATTTTTATGCTTAAAACATGTGATTAAGGGTAGAAAATTAGGAATTTGGGTAGAATTAGGGCTTTTTGGTTAATTGTGATTTAGACCTCGTTTTGGGGGTTGAATTCTGAAAATAATTATATATTTGGGCTCGTGGGTGAATGGGGACCGGATTTTGGTCTGAACCGCGTGTTTCGGCCAAGCGAGCCCGGGGTTAATTTTTGGATTTTTGGGAAGAATGATTAAAAAACTATAATTAAGCATTGGAATTGAATTGTTTAGCATTTATTGATGTTATCAAGTCAATTATGTATAGATACGATTGATTTGGAGCCGAATTTCAAAGGAAAGGCGGTGTTTGAGGCTTGAGTTGGCCGTGGAAGTTTGAGGTAAGTGTTCGGTCTAACCTTAGCTTGAGGGATTAGGAGTTGATTCCTACTTGCTAATTGTTTCTTGTTGAGTACGACGTATATACATGGTGACGAGTATCTGTACGTTGGCGTCGAGCATGACCGTGAGTCCTAAATTGCAATTTGTTATGTTCTTAAAAGATACTACGGATGCTTTAATTGATGATTCTCGATCTTGAGTAAGAATTGAGTTTGTTTCGTGGAAAGTACTTATGATTGGGTAT
>NW_017687446.1:3603-6113 GCF_001879085.1 Nicotiana attenuata | reverse complement strand
TAAATAGGCGTTTGGAGCTTATTTGGGGCAAGGTAAGAGCAGTTAGAGAGAGAACGGAGGAACCGTACATCGTGTCACGACCCAAAACTCGAACCCGTCCTGATGGCGCCTGACGTGGAACTAGGCTAGCCTCAACTCAATAATCCAACACCGCAATAGTATTCTTTTAAACTAATAAACACGGAAGCGACAATTCATTAAGGAATAGTTTTTTTTTTGAAAACAAATAAAATCCAAATTATGATACAACTGCCTTAAAACGGGGTGTCACTGAGTCCATGAGCGTCTAGAGAAGAACATAGTCTATTACAATGTTTAAAGAAGCAAACTGAAATACTTCTAGAGATAAAGAAGGAGAATCAAGGCCTCCGAACGCCGTGCAGATACCTCGATAGTCTCCTAAGCCTGAAGCCTCGATGAGCGACTGCCACTGGGACCAAAAGTGCCTGGATCTACATACAAGGTGCAGGGGGTAACGTGAGTACACCAACTCAGTAAGTAACGAGTCCAAACTATGGACTGAAAGGTAGTGAAGAACTTAACCGCAACAAAAATAATAGTAATAAATGTGCAAAAACGTAGGCATGCTTTCAATTTAATAGACAGCTGAAACAGTAAGATAGAGCAGATACGAACAAGATAAAGAATAAAACTCTGCTACATCTATATGCCAATGCACATGCTGTATGTGATCAACCATGCTGAATATCTCATGTGCTCACACTCTCAATACTCATCCACTCAGTACTACATATGGCCCATACGGCCCAGGGAAGATCCATCCCGGATTATATACATCTCTGACAACAGTCACTCAGTACTGAGGAAGGTCAATCCAACCCTATGGAGAAGATCCATCTCCAGGTAATAATAATAATAACCTCACAACCACTCGGTATTGTATATGGCTCACACAGCCCAGGGAAGATCCATCCCGTAATATATACATCACTGACCATCAGTCTCTAGTACCGAGGACATAGGCCAATCCAGCCTCATGGAGAAGATCCATCTCCAATAGTAATATCAACTGCGCTCATTAGGGGTGTGTACAGACTCCGGAGGGGCTCCTTCAGCCCAAGCGCTATCACAAATCAATATAACCGCTGCGGCGTGCAGCCCGATCCCATAACTGTCACTCATAATCAGGCTCTCAGCCTCACTCAGTCATCACTCTCCAGTCTCACCCACGGGCTCACAATACCATGAAAACTAGCCCGGAATAATGATATGATGTGCCAATAAAATAACAACTGAGACTGAGATATGATATGAAATACATGAATATGACTGAGTACAGAATACCAATGAATTAGTGAGATGACAGCAAGAAACGACTAGGGATCCCAACAGTATCGGCGTAAAGCCCTAACATGATATCTAGCATATTTTACAGCTCATTTACTTTATCACATAATGGAATCACGGATATCAACAAGAAAGAGTCACTAAACGGTGCCATGGAATGAACCGGGTCCCGATTCTCACGGTGCACGCCCTCACTCGCGTCACTTGGCATGTGTGTCACCTCAATACTACCACATAACACGTAGTTTGGGGTTTCGAACCCTCAGAACCAAGTTTGAAAGTGTTACTTACCTCAAACCGAGCAAAATCCTACTCCGCAATGCCCTTGCCTCTCAACTCGGCCTCCAAACGTCCCGAATCTAGCCATAAGCAACACAATACGATCAATATAGCCTAAGGGAACCATTTCCACAAGAAAAACTACTAAATTAGACTCAAAATCCGAAATCGGCTCAAACCCGGCCCCCGGGCCACATCTCGAAATCCAACAAAAGCCACAAAACCCGAATGCCCATTCACTCACGAGTCTAACCATACCAAATTCATCAAAATCCGACATCATTTGCCCTTCCAAAACCCCACAATTCACTCTCCAAATTCCCAAGCCCTAACCCCCAATTTTCACTTCAAAACCTCACTAATTAAGTGGGAAATCAACGGGTAAACACCATTGCTAAGGATAGTTAGGCTCAAGAAACTTACCTTAGTGATAAACCTCGAATTCCCCTTCAAAAATCTCTGCAAAATCTCCAAATCTCGTGCTCAAAAATGTGAAAATGAGAAGAATTTCCGAAGTCCTCTATTTATACTTTCTGCCCAACAAAACCGCATCTGCGGAACCGCTTTTGCAGACAAAGTTCCGCTTCTGCGGAAAATCATCAAAATCCAATCTCTGCTTCTGTGATCCACTAAGTGCATCTGCGATCATCGCAGGTGCAAAGATCCCATCGCACCTGTGGCCCAAACACGCACCTGCGCCCCATAATATTCTTCTACGACCATCGTAGGTGTGGGAATTACATCGCAACTGCGCCATCTGCCCAGCTCCTCCAATCTCGCATCCGCGATCTCCCGCTCGCTTCTTCGGGCATGCACCTGCGATGAGACATCTGCAGGTGCGATTATGACGGTTGAGTTCAACTTCAGCAATCCTCCAATTTCCAAACTTATTTCGTTAATCACCCGAAATCAACCTGAGGCCC
>NW_017687446.1:0-3000 GCF_001879085.1 Nicotiana attenuata | reverse complement strand
GATTTCAAGCATCGTCCCTGTAAGAAAGAAGAATGGCCAAATCCGAGTTTGTGTTGACTTTAGGGACCTAAATAACGCTTGTCCTAAGGATGAATTTCCTCTTCCCATCCCGGAGCTCAAGATTGAAGCCACGACTGGATATAAGGTGGTGTCTTTTATGGATGGATCGTCTGGATATAATCAAATTTGCATGGCACTGAAGGATGAAGAACTTACCGCCTTTCGAACCCCTAAAGGTATATAGTGCTACAAGGTAATGCCTTTTGGTTTGAAAAATGCTGGTGCTACATATCAACGTGCCATGCAAAATATGACATGCTTCACAAAAAATGTGGAGTGTTATATTGACGACTTGGTGGTAAATTCAAGGAAGCGAGATGATCAATTAAAAGTTTGAGGGTGGTATTCGAACGGCTTCGAAGATACCAACTCAGAATGAATCTGTTGAAGTGCGCCTTTGGGGTTACTTCTGGAAAGTTTCTCGATTTTATTGTTCGACATCGAGGTATCAAAATTGATCAATCTAAGGTGGATGTTATCTTGAAAATTCCCGAGCCTAAGGATATTCATGAATTAAAAAGCTTACAATGTAATTCAGCATATCTTAGAAGATTTATTTTGAATCTGGCTGGAAGATGCTGTAAGGCCCCGAAAAATTTCGCTAAGTAATTTGAGATTTCGTGGTGCCAAGGTAGGCTAATTATATTATTTTGTGTGAAGACTAGGACTATTAATATGATGGATATCAATTGGATATGGTAATAAGTGTACGAGGCATATTATAAGTCATGTGGGGTCTAAGGAGAGGCCTAAGTCTAAGTCAAGTTGGAAAATTACATAATAGACTAAATTCCAGTCCAATCTTGAACTCCGTTGTTCCTCATTGTATTAAATATATGGGGGTTGAAGGTTCAAACATATCAAAGAAGAAGCATCACCCTGTGATCACATATATTAGATAGGTAATTTTATGGTCAATTTACGATAGGACATCTTAGAGTAATTGTTGGAGATAGCCAAATGTTTAGTTTGGGTGTTCAGCGTAGTGATTTAGAGTTGAAGAAAATGAATGAGTTATTCTCAATATTTTCGCCATGAGGATGTTATGTAAATTTCTAGTAGGGGTAAAGTATGTGTAGACACATTAGGCCTTATGAAATCTTGAAGGGAATATGCCAAACTATGAGTATGATGTTTCCCTATTATTGTCCTCCATGTACCTGGTGTTTCATGTGAGTGTGTCTAAGAAGGTGGTTGGAATTCATTGTCTATCGTTCCGGTGAAAGCTAGTGGAGGTGAAGTAATTGGATAATTGGCCTATGAGACGTACTTAATTGTCATCCTTGTTAGGTAAGTCTGGGAGTTGAGATTGTTTCCGTGAATGTGTTAGGGGGAAGTCTGTAAGTTGAGGAGGCCATCTTGAAGGCCAAAAGTGTTGTGGAAAGAAAATATTTTTTCTTGATTGTATAGAAAATGGTTGTGATTTGAGAGGTACTTTCTATGTGTTATGATTTAAATATGTACAATATATGTCAGGATACCGTTGTTGATGATGTAGTACCTCTAATGTTGAAATTCGTGGTGTTGATATATATTGTGATACTTTGTTGAGTTATGGATGTGACGTTAGGATGGTTTTGGTGATTCTCTGAAAGATGGATATGCCAAATTACAAAGGAAACTATGCCAAAATTTCTGAAAAGTTTGGGAGTTTGAGGTGTGTGAGAAAAGAGATAAGTTATGCTAAATGTTTTGGGCGACTCTACTTCTCATTCGAGGACGAATAATCCTAAGCGGGGAAGAATGTAAGGCCCCGAAAAATTTTGCTAAGTAATTTAAGATTTTGTGGTGCCAAGGTAGGCTAATTTATTATTTTGTGTGCAGACGAGGACTATTAATATTATGGATATCAATTGGATATGGTAATAAGTGTACGAGTCATATTATAAGTTATGCGGGGTCTAAGGAAAGGCCTGAGTCTAAGTCAAGTTGGAAAATTAGATAATAGACTAAAATTTCAAATGAATACACACAAGACCAAACTTTGGATGGGCATATCTACATATATATAAGGTGTTGTGTGATGCGCAACCTATTAAATTAAAGATCTTTGAGTCTAGTTTCTAACTATTCAAACCATTTGTCATTTGGACACTCCTACAAAAAGTTATGACCAAATTACTAAAAGCTGGCAAAATCTGATTCTCCGACCAATTCTGCGATCGCGCAAAAACGGTCTGCGAACCGCAAAATGTTCGCAGACCTGCCCAGTGCAAACCACTTCTGGGCACCAGTTTTGCGATCCATTCTACGATGCACATACTCGTTTTGCGGTCCATTCTGCGACTGCAGACCTGATTTTGGAGGCTTCATTTTCCTATATTCATAACCCGAACCATTTTGATAAATAGGCTTTGGAGCTTTATTTGGGGCAAGGTAAGAGCAGTTTAGAGAGAGAAGGAGGGAACCTAACATTCGTGTCACGACCCAAAACTCGACCCGTCCTGATGGCGCCTGACGTGGAACTAGGCTAGCCTCAACTCAATAATCCAACACCGCAATAGTATTCTTTTTAAACAATAAACACGGAAGCGACAATTCATTAAGGAATATTTTTTTTTTGAAAACAAAATAAAATCCAAATTATGATACAACTGCCTTAAAACGGGGTGTCACTGAGTCCATGAGCGTCTAGAGAAGAACATAGTCTATTACAATGTTTAAAGAAGCAAAACTGAAATACTTCTAGAGATAAAGAAGGAGAATCAAGGCCTCCGAACGCCGTGCAGATACCTCGATAGTCTCCTAAGCCTGAAGCCTCGATGAGCGACTGCCACTGGGACCAAAAGTGCCTGGATCTACATACAAGGTAGCAGGGGTAACGTGAGTACACCAACTCAGTAAGTAACGAAGTCCAAACTATGGACTGAAAGGTAGTGAAGAACTTAACCGACAACAAAAATAATAAGTAATAAATAGTGCAAAAAACGTAGGACGATG
>NW_017687445.1:5392-6114 GCF_001879085.1 Nicotiana attenuata | reverse complement strand
ACACATAGAAATAGAGCATCTTTGAGCAAGGAATCCCTACGTTGAATGATTCCCTATCAATATCATTACTCATACTGAAACTTACAAAGTCATCTTTTTGAAGATCGAAGAAATTACCCGGCTTTGATAAAATTTTTAATCTACTTTTGTCCTTTCTCACGAAGTCCATCCACATTAGGCACACAAACAAGACCCTGCATCCTCAAAACTCTATCATCTCCAACCGTAACCTGCTTGGCATCTCCGTGCCGCACTGTGTCCCTAAGGACAAGCAAATGAGGGTCATCCTACTGCTGCTCCCTGATGCGCTCAAAAAATGAAGATCGAGCGACGGTACAATCAAGAACACGACTAGGCTCAGAAACATCCGACCTCATGAATTGATTAGCCAAGGCTTGAACATCTAATGCAAACGGTCTCTCACCGACTGGAATGAATGCAAGGCTACCCATACTCACTGACTTCCTACTTAAAGCATCGGCCACCACATCGGCCTTCCCGGGATGATACAAAATGGTGATATCATAGTCTTTCAACAGCTCCAACCACCATCTCTACCTCAAATTGAGCTCATTTTGCTTGAACAAATACTGCAAAACTCCGATGGTCTGTGAATACCTCACACGACATGAACATAAAGATAGTGCCTCAAAATCTTCAGCGCATGAACAATGGCTGCCAAACTCTAAGTCACTGAACATGGTAAATTCTTCTGTAAACCT
>NW_017687445.1:0-1123 GCF_001879085.1 Nicotiana attenuata | reverse complement strand
CTTGGTACTGATTTTGTGAGAGTCAATTGACTGGTAGTCCCATTATTTAGTTTGGATCCGGCCTTGAAATTGATTTTTTGGCTATAACTGTTTTAAAATTGCTTGACTGTGGTTCAAAGTAAGAGGGTTTAGTTAGCCAGTAATTCCAAGGGAATTTCAGGGGTAGCTTGGGTATGGAAAAGGGTAGTTTTATTAGGAATGGTAATTGTAAAGGTAAGGGAAGGGTAGTGTGGGAATTGTAATGGGTATAGGACCTTCTAGAACAAGACTTTAGTGTAGTTTTGGTGAAATAAGTGTTGTTACTTAGGGTAATAAGTCTTAGAAATGAGGGACTAAGAAACTAAATAAGAAAGGGACTAAAAAGAAAACTAAAATCTGAAGTTAACCTTAGGTTTTGCCTATAAAAAGGCACATACACTGCCTTGTTACAACAAGTTAGGGAGGAACCTCGGAAAAATTTACAAAGTAAAAAAAAAAAAATCTGGAATCCTGAAGTCCAAATAAAGCCTTTACGGTCAATAAATACCAAACTGAACCAAGGGAACTTGTACAGTAAAGAAATCTACACGAGTAATACTAAACAGCGAGACCAATTCAGCAATCGACAATTAGAAGGTGCTAAGTCAACTTAAACAAATGACAGGAAATCATGAAACTATGAAAGAGCTAACAATATTAACAGGGAAAGACATTGATTAGCAAGTAGTAATTAAGCATGGAAAGTATTTAGAGCACATAACAGTTAAATAGGAAAGGAAACAATTAAAGAAAAGCGGTAAATCAGGGAAAATAGATAATTCGGCGGCGTATAGGCACTCGTCACCTCGCATATACGGCGCTCACATGAGAATCACATAGCACATAGTCTGAGGGTTCCTAATTCCCTCAAGTCAAGGGTAGACACAACACTTACCTCACTCCGCAGACAATCCTTTCCCCTAGAATTCGCCTCCAAACCACTTATATCTAGCAATAATTAACTCAATAACATCAAATATTGCTAAAGGAATCAACTACAATGCATAAATTTAGATTTCCCAAACTTTTCCCCAAAAAGTCAAAAATCGACCTCGGGCCCACTTGGTCAAAACCTGAGGTACGAACCAAAATCCATTTACCCATT
>NW_017687444.1:5219-6114 GCF_001879085.1 Nicotiana attenuata | reverse complement strand
GGAGCAAGCGCGGAAGCATAGCAATCAGCCATGTCGGTAACCAAAATCAACCCGACGACAGAGGCTATCAGGGACCCGGATGTCATATAAGCCTGCAAGGCGACAGTCGAGAATCTCGACCCTGTCCAACTAGACGGTACCGACAGCTCGAAGAAAGCCTACATCGGACACAATCTCTCCGACCTAGGTAAGTACCACGAATTCTTAACTAACCATGCAGATTTATTTGCCTTCTCTCATTCAGATATGCCGGGGATCCCAAGAGACATCACCACTCACAAGCTGAACGTCGACCCACTTTACCCGCCCGTGAGGCAGGTAAGAAGGAAATTCAACGCCGCAATCAACGAGGCAGTCAGTGAAGAGGTAGATAAACTACTAGCCAACGGTTCCATCAGGGAATCAAAGTACCCCCAATGGGTCGCCAACGTGGTCATGGTTAAAAAGAAAAACGGGAAATGGAGAATGTGCGTAGACTTCACCGACCTAAACAAGGCGTGCCCAAAAGACTCCTTCCCGTTGCCCCATATCGACCAGCTGATCTATGCAACAGCAGGGCACGAGCTGTTAAGTTTCTTGGACGCCTACTCTGGCTATAATTAAATCTTAATGGCCGAAGAGGACCAAGAAAAGACAACTTTCATCACCCATCAAGGGACGTACTGCTACAAGGTGATGCCCTTCGGACTGAAAAATGCGGGTGCAACATATCAAAGGTTGGTCACCAAGATGTTCAAGGACAACTCGGTAAAACAATGGAGGTCTATATCGACGACATGCTAGTGAAGTCGGTTAAGAAGGAAGACCATATCGACCATTTAAAGCAGGCCTTCGAGATACTGAGGCAGTATGGGATGAAGCTGAACCCAGAAAAATGCGCCTTCGGCGTGGCCTC
>NW_017687444.1:0-1911 GCF_001879085.1 Nicotiana attenuata | reverse complement strand
TAATGGCCAAGGCCATCGACATCGATTCGACCTCGTTCGAACTTCGACGGATAACGCTTCGACGACAGTCGAAGCAACATCATAATGGCCAAGGCCATCGACATCGGTTCGACCTCGTTCGAACTTCGACGGATAACGCTTCGACGACAGTCGAAGCAACATCATAATGGCCAAGGCCATCGACATCGGTTCGACCTCATCCGAACTTTGACGGATACTGCTTCGACGATAGTCGAAGCAACATCATAATGGCCAAGGCCATCGACATCGGTTCGACCTCGTTCGTACTTCGACGGATACCGCTACGACAACAGTCGAAGCAACATCATAATGGCCAAGGCCATCGACATCGGTTCGACCTCGTTCGAACTTCGACGGATACCGCTTCGACGACAGTCGAAGCAACATCATAATGGACAAGGCCATCGACATCGGTTCGACCTTGTTCGAACTTCGACGGATAACGTTTCGACGACAATCGAAGCAACATCATAATGGCCAAGGCCATCGACATCGGTTCGACCTCGTTCGAACTTCGACAGATAACGCTTCAACGATAGTCGATGCAACATCATAATGGCCCAGGCCATTGACATCGGTTTGACCTCGTCCGAACTTCGACGGATACCGCTTCGACGACAGTCGAAGCAACATCATAATGGCCAAGGCCATCGACATCAGTTCGACCTCGTTCGAACTTCGACGGATAACGCTTCGACGACAGTCGAAGCAACATCATAATGGCCAAGGCCATTGACATCGGTTCGACCTTGTTCGAACTTCGACGAATAACGCTTCGACGACAGTCGAAGCAACATCATAATGGCCAAGGCCATCAACATCGGTTCGACCTCATTCGAACTTCGACGGATAACGCTTCGACGATAGTCGAAGCAACATCATAATGGCGAAGGCCACAACATCGGTTCGACTTCGTTCGAACTTCGATGGATAACGCTTCGACGACAGTCGACGCAACATCATAATGGACAAGGCCATCGACATCGGTTCGACCTTGTTCGAACTTCGGCGGATACCGCTTCGACGACAGTCGAAGCAACATTTTAATGGCCAAGGCCATCGACATTGGTTCGACCTCGTTCGAACTTCGACGGATACTGCTTCGACGACAGTCACGGCACAACCCTTCGACGAACGATAAGAACAATCTCTACGGAGGTTAAACATTACAAAAGAAATAAAGAGGAAAACACCAAATGGACGAGGCAATAAAAATAAAACCTATATTGCAACAAAAATATATTTACATCCGTACCCATGGACAAGCTCCAACACACTATACAATCGAAAAAATATACACTATACAAGTTCACGACTGCCCATCACCCCCGGGGAAGTAAACGTCATTATACCAGGAGCTGGAGTCGAGCCGGTTGACCTCTTAAAAAGCAGGACCCTCCCCATCAGGAGATTCGGGGTAATAACTATAGGCCTCACGAGCAGCACGAGCCTCGTCTCGTCGTGCCCGAACCTCCTCCTCCGTCGCCCGGCCCGCGGCATGAAGCTCCCTATATACATTGAGCCTGGCCTCCGCAAATACCCACATCTCATGCGCATTACGACGCATACCCGACCAGGTAAAGGACGAGATGAGGAAGGCTGGGAAAGTCCATTATTCTCTGCCATCCTAGCATCGAGCTCGGTGGTTAAGTCCGCCACCCTCCGCCGCAGGTCGACGTTCTCCGCTACCATCCCACGGCTCAGCTCAAGCTCATCATCTTTCGTTCTAAGAAGCTCCTCCAACTCGCTGTTGCGGGCTACGGCCTTCATCAGCTCGCTATCCGCCTCCTCCAGCTCGGCCCCCCTACGTTCCAACTGGGACTGCCCCCGTTCAACCACCGCTCTGTGCTTAGAGCGATACCTTCGATACTTTTTCAGCATCTTCTTGTG
>NW_017687443.1:0-6115 GCF_001879085.1 Nicotiana attenuata | reverse complement strand
AATCCCAATAATTTTCCTGCAGGAACCCCGGATGCACATTTTGCGGGGTTCAGTTTTAAATTGTACCTTTTTAGCCTGTCAAAGAACTTCCTTAAGTCTGCTATGTGATCTGCGACCCTCTTGGATTTGATGATGATGTCATCAACATACACCTATATTTACTTGTGTATCATATCATGGAATATGGTCGTCATGGCTCTCATGTAGGTAGCCTAACATTCTTTAGACCGAATGGCGTCATTTTGTAGCAGTACACTCCCATGGTGTAATGAAGGCTTTTTTCTCTGCGTCTTTTTCATTTTGCTCTTGGGGTGTCGTTATGGCTTCCAAGTTTGGGATGTTGAAGATGGTGATAATGTGTGCAACTTAGTTTCCAGGCATGATGGTCCTGTTTCTTTTGTGCAAGTGTTACCGAAACTAATAGCATCTAAGATTCCTGACGACAAATTTTCTGTTAGTCGCCCAATGTTGATACTTTGTGCGGATGGATCTTTTTCTGGTGGTAGTAACAGTGGGGAGGGCATAGGAACTCCTCATAATGGAACCTTCCAACATTATCATAACCAAGCAAGTGCCACTTTTCTGCCTACTGTTGTTTGGTTTTATTCCTTGAGATCTCACTCTTACGTGCATCAGTTGAAGTTCAGATCAGTTGTTCACTTGGTAAGGTGCAGCTCCCGAGTGATTGCAATCTTACAAGCAGCTCAGGTATGTGACATGATGTCCCAAAAGTTTTCTCAGGTTTTATCTGGCTAGACATAGTAAACATTGCTTTTATCAGATACACTGTTTTGATGCTNGGAGCTGCTAATGGTCATTTTCCAGATGCGGACAGTGTTGGAATGGTATAAGCTACTCTTATCAACTGTCTTTCAAAAATGTTGGTTTAAATTTTTATGAAGTCATTTTTAGGCTTTTGGGAGCTTTGCCATCATTTCCTTTCATCATCATATTAACTCTCATGCCGTGTCTACTGTTCTGTGGACATTTATGTATGTCCACACATTTTGAGCTTTGTGTTTTATTATTCTAATGGTGGTAAGCGATTACCGTTCAGTGGTGGTTTTGACCAACATTGAACTCTGATCTAACTTGTTTCATTTTGTGCGTCCGCAGGTCATAGTCAGGGACATCGTCAGCAAAGCTCTTGTTGCACAGTTTAGGGCACATAAGAGTCCCATTTCAGCTTTGTGCTTTGATCCTAGCACTACTCTTCTGGTGACAGCTTCAGTTCAAGGTCATAATATCAATGTATTTCGTATAGTGCCTGGACTATCTGGGTCTTCTTATGTCCATCTTTATACGCTGCAGCGTGGACTGACTAACGCGGTAAAGTATTCCTAAGTTGCTTTTTCTTCCTTATTGGATTTGTTTGCTTCTTGAGGCTTGAAGTCAATTATTATTTCCTTTTGAAAATCTCAGGTCATACAAGACATAAGTTTTAGTAGTGATAGCCGGTGGATTATGATAAGCTCTTCTAGAGGAACTAGCCATCTTTTTGCGATATCTCCTTCAGGGGGATCAGTTGATTTTCATACTGCTGATGCATGTTTTAGTGCTTGCACTAATGGCTCTGGGGTGATGACAAAACCTTCAGCTCCCAGGAGCATGAATTCTCAAGTGCTTAATCAACAAAGCATTTGTGGATCTGGCCCACCCGTGGCACTTTCTACTGTTGGCCGAATAAGGAGTGGAGCTAATGGTTGGAAAAATACTCTAAGTGGTGCTGCCGCTGCTGCAACTGGAAACTTTAGCTCTCTATCTGGGTCCATTGCTTCAGCGTTTCAGTACTACAAAAACTATAACCAATATACAGATGCAGCCTTTCTAAAATCAAATTATCACTTGCTGGTTTTTTCTTCTCCTGGCTGTGTGATACAATATGCTTTACGTATGTGTTCTGGCCTAGATTCTGTTATGACCATTCCTGCAGTGGCTACAACATTTGAGTCAGGCATTGAAGTTGATACAAGATTAGTCATAGATGCAATCCAGAAGTGGAATATTTTCCAGAAACAAAATCGCAAAGAGCGAGGTGGTAATATTGATATATATGGTGAAGTTGGAGATTCTGATAGCAGTAAAGTATTTCCTGAAAGCATAAAGGTGGAAAATGGTCTCTATTCCAAGACTAGGAACACAATCACAGAAGAAAAGAGAAGTTCTGATGAAAGACATCATATGTATATATCTGAAGTGGAGCTTGAAATGCATAAACCCCAGATTCCATTATGGGCAAAACCGGAGGTACTTCACTATTTGTATGGTACCTCAGTCTGTGTCAGTAAGTCTCATGCTGCCATTGTGTAATGGCTGATATCTCCTTTCTGCTTTTGTAATTGTCTTGCAGATCTATTTTCAATCATTTGTTACAGATGGGATTAACGTAGGCGATGTCTGTGCTTTTGGAGGAGAGTCTGAGATAGAAGCAATTCCAACTCACTTAGTTGAGGCGAGATCAAAAGATCTAATTCCAGTTTTTGATTATATTCAAGCTTCCAAGACCCAGCAAGGGAGGTAATTAGTGTTTCTTTCTGTTTGTGAATGTGTCATCCCTGTTATGGAAAGTTGCCCAACTATTTTGGTATGCTTGATGGTTTGTTAATCGTGTTGAAACATGCATAAGCTGAAATGTGCCTTTGGGCAGGCAATGACTATTTTGTAGGTCGTGTTAAGTCATTAGTTGTTGCACTGCTACATTTGTAATGTTTTGCCCATACTTTTCTTGTGGAATATGGTTATTTTTCTGAAGTTAGGTGCTTGTTATTAGGGCATGTGTTAACGGTGACCATAGCCAGCAGTCACTTCCTAGGCTGGAGGTCTCTGGAAACTGCAATCTTATGGCTAATGGTGGCTATGGATCGCGTCATTCTATGAATGGTCCCAGGAGCGAAGTTCACTGTGGCCAAGAAGTAACTGGTTTGGATGGTATCCCAATGACAGGTCAAACAGCTAATGGCTTTGTAAATAGTAGTGAGAGCCCTAAAGCGGACAGCCGGCTTGCTTTTGTAAATAGTATGGAGAGCTCTGTGAAGGAGACACAGTCTAAGTTTGTAAATAATAACCTAAATGGCACAGAAATGGAGAATCATTTCGAAGATGAAGTTGACGACGTTGATTGAAGGTAACTGATGTTGCTTTCTTGTTTGTTTTCATCAGCTTTATGCATGCACTTTCAAATAAATGCAGGACACATGATAATAAGATTTTCCTCAGATCATTGAAGTCGTTGCACGCTCTCCCTTCTGTAAGCTAAAATAAGTTTCTTACTTTGAATGGTGAGATGAATGAAAGCTAAAATAAGTGTCTATGAGTAGTTATCTCTGGTTCACTCTCATTTTTATGAATGAAAGTTTTCATATAATTAAAATTTCACTTTTTTTTGAATCTTGCAGTTGATTAATATTATATTGGCTTCATTATCTTGTCAGGTTTTCGTTATTCGTTGATTAAGTGGGAGGTCTCTGTAAGTGTTAATATTGGTGGGGGAAAATGTAGAGAAGGAAAAGGTATAGGTTCCTTGACCCAACGAGCAAAGTCATGTGGATGGATGCTTTGACTTTGTAAATGTTAGACTCTGAAACTTGTCCAATAAGTAGTTGTAATATGTAAAAATAATAGCTCGGATCTTATAACTTGTTGCTTTATTTGATTATTTTCGTTAATTTATATCTTTAGTTATTTGGAGACAACGTGAAAAATGAATTACCTCGTATACGCGGTCGCTGCTCCTCCAGCTTGTTAACTGCGAGCTGCTGCATGATTTTGAGTCTCGGTATTGTTTCAGTGAAATTTGTTTACAACTATTTTGTCTGTGAATGAGTTTAAGGCGAAGTACGTGATAGAAATGGCTTTTTAATAAGAACGTAGGAGTTCTTAAATTAGGAATCTTTTTTTTTGTTCCATCAATAAAATATAGGAACGTCAAATACTATAATTATCAAGTCTTTCATGCCTAAAAACCAAGATTTACTAATTTGATCATAAAACTACTTATCAATTATCATAGTTACTTATTTAGTACTGCTTAAGTCTAGAACATTGAAAATTTACTAGTATAAAAGCTGCTATTTTTCACCTTCGCTTCCATTTTTAGTAGGAACGTTATTCCTCTACATCATTGATTCAATTCACAAAAAGAGTAATATTGAACGAAAATGACAGGTGATCAACTAACGTTTCAATAACGAAAACGGTTAGATAACTCCTTTGGCTTGTTTTAAGCATTTATAAAAAAAGTTATTTTCTTCTAGAATATTAAAAATTAGTTAAAAGTTTTCATAGAAAACAGGTTTGAAAGGAGGGTATGACTTATTATACCCTTAAATGATAAAACTTAAAACTTTCATGGGAAACTGATTCGGAAAGCAATGAACTAAAAATGTAACTCAAATTGATTCACCTTTTAGGATGAGTTGGGGCAGCCCAGTGCACTAAGCTTCCGCAATGCGCAGGGTTCGGAGAATGGCCAGGTCACAAGGGTTTATCGTACGTAGCCTTACCCCGTATTTCTGCTAGAGATTATTTTCACAGCTCGAACCCTTGACCTCCTGGTCACATGACAACAACTTTACCGGTTGCGCCAATGCTTCTCTGGATGAGTTGATATTTATTTAAACCCTAGAATGAATACATGGTCCATACAACTTGCCAAATATTTTGACCCTTAAAAAACACACATTAAACTCGCCCAAGTCAAAACGGCATGCATAGATGATGTTGTTTATTGCCTGATCAGACAAAAGACATTGAATTCATTGAGCATAATTGGATCAATTAAGCAAATAATATGAACTCTAGGAAACCAAACTCAATTCACGTGGAAGAGTATTAAAGTTAATCTCCAAACTGCCCAGAAACTGGCAAAATACGAATTAGCATAGTTATCTCTGGATAACTTTACCACAAATTATTGTAATATTTACAATAATAAAAATAATCTAATGTTTCCAAAATAAGTTTAGCTCCAACAAACCAACAACTAGAGGCCTGACCCCACCAGAATTTAGATTTTGGAGTCACCCTTATGACTAAGGAAAAAAAACAAAAGGAGAAAGACAGTGGGTCATTTTCCATTTTAGAAACTCTGTTCAATCAAAAGCCTAAACTTCCACATTGTATAAATCAAGCTTCTATTCTTTAACAACTTCATGTTGGAGGCAAAGTGAAGCAACACCAAACTCTGCTACTATACTACAATTCTTTATTAGTGTTGTGTCTCTTTCCTTCAAACTACTACTACTACTACTACTACAATTCAAAAATTAATACAAACTTGGTAAAACCTGCATATGTAAACCTCCATACTAAGCAAGGTTAGGTGATTGAAAACTACTCCTTTCCTTCTCCAAGTACTTCCTTTTACAGCATCTCTCTACAGAGGTCTTCTGCATTCTACTCAACTTCTTCTCTGAGTTATTGCCTAATGAATGACTAGACTAAAAGTAACAACCTTTTGGTTATAGTCAGAGTTCAAGCACTGTGTTTTTTTTCTGCCTATTTTTGGCTTTTTGTTATTGAATGTTAAAAGCAATGCAGCTCCACATATCACCAAGTCTGAGGCATGTCACTGTTCTGCCTGCTAAAGGTTTCAAGGACTTCATTAAAGTAAAAGTTGGCTCTAAAAGATTATCGTATCGCATGGTCTTCTACTTCCTCCTGTTCCTTACATTCCTGCTCCGGTTTGTCTTCGTGTTAACAGCTATAGACACCATCGATGGAGAACGAAAATGTTCGACCCTAGGTGCATCTCTCTCTCTTTCTATAATGCTATATAGAAGATGTGAAAAATATGTTTAGGTACATTAATTAAGCAGCATTAGGAAAAGGATAATGGAGGAAATTACTTTCATGCATAATATTACATAGTATTAGCAAATACTAAGTAATATAACAGTTCAAGCAGTAATGCATAGTAAATGCATCGCGAAATATACGTGTAACTATAGGAAAGAAAACTCGCAAGTGCATACTATGTTTAGAGAGCGACGGGTGAACGCTACATTCTACGAGTTAACGGGGTTCGTAACGAAAAATTACAGTTGTAGTATATAGTTAAAATAGTTAGGTTTTAGAGTTATATATATAACATTATGTTCGGGCTACCGTTTGTACG
>NW_017687442.1:0-6115 GCF_001879085.1 Nicotiana attenuata | reverse complement strand
GGATTGCGAAGTGGATTTCGAAGTGCCTATTAGTTCTTGGAAGACCGTTTCCTAGCTACGGGGAAGGCATTGGTTGATGTGGAAGCAGGGGAGTTAACATTCCGTGTGGGTGATGAGAAGGTGGTATTTCATGTGTGTAAGTCAATGAGGCAACCCAATAGTACGGAGGTGTGTTCATTTGTGGACATTGTCACAGCGGTGATAGTGGATGACACAAGTGCTTTGATTAATGTTGAAGATCCTCTTGAAGCCGTGCTTCTTAACATGGATGCCAATGATGATTCTGGTAGAATGTAGTGCGTGAATGCATTGCATGGAATGGGTTCATATTCATATGAGCCTAGGAAACTATCTTTGGATCTTGAAAATCGCAAAACTCCGCCAACCAAGCCATCAATTGAGGAGCCACCGGTGTTGGAGTTGAAACCACTTCCTCCACACCTCAGGTATGAATTCTTGGGCTCTAATTCTACTCTTCCAGTTATTCTTTCTTCTTGCCTTACTAACTTGCAGGTTGAGGCCACTGTGGAGGTGCTTCAAAAGCGGAAAAGGGCAATAGGATGGACTTTGGCGGACATCAGGGGAATAAGCCCCGCATTTTGCATGCATAAGATCATCTTGGAGGAGGATGCACGGCCATCTCTTGAACATCAAAGGAGACTCAACGAGGTGATGCAAGAAGTAGTAAAGAAAGAGGTTATCAAGTGGCTTGACGCCGGTGTGGTTTACCCGATCTCGGATAGTTCATGGACCTCTCCGGTCCAATGTGTGCCAAAGAAGGGTGGAATGACGGTAGTGACCAATGCCAACAATGAGTTGATTCCTACTCGGACAGTTACGGGTTGGAGAGTGTGTATGGACTATAGAAAGCTGAATAAGGTGACAAGAAAAGATCATTTCCCACTACCATTCTTGGACCAAATGCTCAATCGTCTTGCGGGCCAGGCCTTTTATTGTTTTCTAGATGGCTACTCGGGGTATAATCAAATTCTCATTGCCCCGGAGGATCAGGAGAAGACAACCTTTACATGTCCTTATGGCACGTTCGCTTTCTCGAGAATGCCATTCGGACTATGTAATGCCCCAGCAACCTTCCAAAGATGTATGATGGCAATTTTCACCGACATGGTGGAGGATATCTTGGAGGTATTCATGGACGACTTCAGCGTGGTGGGAGATTCATTTGAAGAATCTTTGGTGAACTTGGATAGGATTTTGGCAAGATGTGAAGAAACCAACCTTGTGCTCAACTGGGAGAAATGTCACTTTATGGTGCAAGAGGGAATTGTATCGGGTCACAAAATCTCAAGGTAAGGAATTGAAGTTGATAAGGCAAAAATAGAGGTTATCTGAAGGCTCCCTCCCCCTACTTCTGTCAAAGGGGTGAGGAGTTTTCTTAGTCATGCCGGGTTCTACCGGCAATTCATTAAAGATTTTTCAAAAATTATGAACCCACTTTGCAAGTTGTTAGAGAAGGATGTCAAGTTTATTTTTGATGAGAAGTGCATGGAGTCTTTTGAGCTATTGAAACACAAGTTGACAACAACTCCTATAATCACCGCACCTAATTGGGATTTGCCTTTTGAACTTATATGCGATGCGAGTGATGTAGCGGTTGGGGCGGTGCTAGGCCAAAGGATCAACAAAATGTTCCATGCTGTGTATTATGATAGCAAGATTATGAATGAGGCCCAGAGAAACTACACAGTGACAGAAAAGGAGCTATTGGCTATTGTGTTCGCGATGGAGAAATTTCGACCTTATTTGATGACTAAGAAGGATTCGAAAGTAAGATTGATGAGATGGGTGCTACTCCTTCAGGAATTTGATTTAGGGATTTTGGATAGAAAGGGAAGCGAGAATCAAGTTGCAGACCAATTGTCCCGATTAGAGGAAGATGGGAGACCAAGTGATGGTATTGAGATTAATGATAGGTTCCCTGACGAGCAGCTTCTTTCCATTTCTATGTGTGAAATGCCATGGTTCGCGGACATCGCCAACTTCATTGTGACTGGTAACGTCCCGTGTGAGATCTCTTCCAACCAAAGGAAGAAACTCAAGCGGGATAGTTTGGATTTCTATTGGATGATCCGTATTTGTTTAGAATTTGCACGGATGGAGTGATAAGAAGATGTGTACCGGAAAGTGAACAAATGAGCATATTGGAGGCTTGTCACTCTTCTCCCTATGGTGGCCATCACGGGGTGGGGGGGGGGGGGTGAGGACAGCCTCAAAAGTTTTGAGTTGCGGCTTCTATTGGCCCACGCTGTTCNAGAATTTGCACGGATGGAGTGATAAGGAGATGTGTACCGGAAAGTGAACAAATGAGCATATTGGAGGCTTGTCACTCTTCTCCCTATGGTGGTCATCACGGGGGGGTGAGGACAGCCTCAAAAGTTTTGAGTTGTGGCTTCTATTGGCCCACGTTGTTCAAAGATGCTAGTGAATTGGTGAAGAGATGTGATGCATGTCAAAGAGCCGGCGGTATTTCCAAGAAGGATGAGATGCCCCTCAATACAATTCTTGAGGTGGATATTTTTGATGTTTGGGGCATCGATTTCATGGGTCCGTTCGTGAGCTCCTGTGGTAATACTTACATTCTCGTGGGGTGGACTATGTTTCAAAATGGGTGGAAGCCGTGGCTCCTCCCAACAATGAAGCCCGAAGTGTCGTAGCATTTTTGAAAAAGAGTATCTTTACAAGATTTGGTACTCCTCGGGCCATTATTAGTGATGGGGGGTCCCATTTTTGCAACAAGGCTTTTGATTCATTGCTTGCTAAGTATGGAGTTAATCACAAAGTGACCACCCCCTATCATCCACAAGCTAGTGGACAAGTGGAAGTCTCAAATCGGGAGATAAAGAGTATTCTGTCCAAAATGGTGAATGCTAATAGGACCGATTGGTCGAAGAAATTGGATGATGCTCTTTGGGCTTATCGGACGGCTTACAAGACTCCAATTGGTATGTCTCCGTATCGGTTGGTGTTTGGTAAAGCTTGCCATCTTCTGGTGGAACTTGAACACAAGGCTATGTGGGCATTGAGGAAGTTGAACTTGGAAAGGGATGTTGCAGCAAATCTCCGAGTGGAGCAATTGAATGAGCTTGATGAGTTTCGACTTCATGCTTACTCCAGCTCGTCTTTGTACAAGGACAAGATGAAGTACCTCCATGACAAGTATGCTCGGGGTAAAGAATTCAAGGTGGGTGACATGGTTCTTCTATTCAACTCCCAGTTGAGGTTATTCCCGGGAAAGCTCAAGTCTAGGTGGAGTGGTCCATTTGAAGTTGTTGGGGTGACCCCATTTGGTGCTATTGATCTCAAGAACAAAAATGGTGAAGTTTTCCGAGTCAATGGGCATCGTGTGAAGCATTACTTGGGGAAGATTGATGACAGCCACGTGGTGGCACTCTTTCATTTGAAGTGATATTGTGGTAAATTGCGTCGTGCCGCGACGTTAAATCAGGCGCTTCTTGGGAGGCAACCCATGTCTTTTTCTTTCTTTTTATTTTTTCCCGTTGTAGATTAGGATTTTTCAACTCATGGTTTGTGAGATGTTGTAGGGTTGATGTTGGACCAGTGCAGGGCAAAAGTAGCAAAAATCTTACGGTCTCTGAAGTTTGCCTACGCGGCCGCGCACCAAAACTCCGCGCAGGCTGGTGAAATGGAAGCTGAGTCTCTGAAGTTTTTTGCGCGGTCCGCGTGACATTTTTGTGCGGTCCGCGCGTGAGAAGCCCAAAATGCATACTCTCTGAAGTTTCCCACGCGGCCGCGCATCAAAACAGTGCGGTCCGCGTGGGTTGTTCAGGCAATTAAGGGTGCTGGAAATCCAGCGCGGTCCGCGGCCGCGCTGGTGGGTAAGTAATGGGTCCCACATTATTTTCTATAAATAGAGACCCTAGGCTTCATTTTAACCTTTTCGCCAATTTTCTACCTGAGCTCTCAATTTTTCACTGTGTATCAAAACAACAACTTGCTTCAAGTAGTTAAATCTTTCACAACCCCTGGTAACATTCCTCACTAATCTCATTCATAGTTTAGTTTAGTTTATTTTATTTTGCTTCCTATTAGTATAACTTCTTATTTTCTTCTTTCTCTCTTAGTTTTACCTGTTAGGGTAGATTTTGTGTGTTTATGTGAAACAATGGGCATGATTTCTTGATTAGTAACTGAGTAGGGACAACTAGGACCCATAATTTGAGCAAATAAATTGGACTTGAATGAAAATCCCTCTCCTCAGTTCAGTGGTTGCCCTACGTGGCCGCGTGTCCTTTCTGCCGGTCCGCGCCAGTCTAGCGCGGCCGCGGTCCAAAACAGTGCGGACCGCGTCGGTGAGATTCAGAGAGTGGTGTCTCTGGAACATCTTAAGCGCGGTCCGCGCTCCAGTTTTACGCGTTCCGCGCTACCCAGCGCGTCCGCGTGGCTCTTTTGCGCGGTCCGCGCCCCTTCTATTCTGCATTCCTATTTTTAACCCATGCTTTCAACTGTACCACCCAATTCACTGCATATGCTTCAACTAACAATGTTAGACTTTTCTTTGCAGATCATGGTAAAGCAACGAGGAGGAAAAGAACAACAACCCGGGAGGGGTGGATCCTCCCAAGGGGGAAAAGGGAAGCGGGTTGTTAAACTCACTCCCCAGACTCGGGAGAATATAAAAAAGACCCGCAAGATAATACGGGAAGATGATAGAGCTGCCTCCCATTCTTCGGGGAGTGAGTATGCCCCATCCCGGAGTATTACTTCTGAATCTGCTCCAACTCACATGTCTCTCTCGCTCCAATTGCATAACTCTCCCTCAGCTTCACCTACCTCCAAGGGACCAACTGATAAAAGCCTCAAGAAACCGGTGAATGTAGTTTTGGACTCGTCTGATGAGTCCGAAGATAGAAGTGAGGCACAATACTCCACCTCCCCCACAGCTTCATTATCTGGGGAGAGTGCAGGATACGGCGAGGGGGGTGAGCCCCAAGTTGGTGGTGTTGAGAGAACAAGAAAACCGGAAGCATGGGCTGATAGATTTGTAAGTGAAATAGCCTTCCACAGATTTCAAGAGTGGTGGCCCAAAAGAAAATTGATTCCGGAGAGGCAATTTATTGATTCTGATCTTCTTCCTCTAAACCCACATGTGCAAGCACAATTCCGTACTAGAGAGGGTTGGGGGTTCTTCAAGGAACGTTGCATAGTCGCAAATGAACATATGGTGAAAGAATTTTACTGTAATGTTTATCATGTAGTGAAAGATTCAAAGGTGACACAGGTGAGGGACAAAGTGGTGATGTTTGATGGGAAGTCTCCGAACGAATTTTTGGGGTTCAACGAAGAGGACGAAACCCAATACTTAGAAAAGCTGGCAATGAAAGAAGAGGTTCGCCCGTGGTTGGCCCAGCACTTGGCAGCCCCGGGCACTGTCCCAGTTTGGTTGAAAGCAGGAGAGAAGATTCTGAGAAACACGTTCAGTTTTGAAGCAAAGGGGTGGTTGACCTTCGTGTGTAGTAGGCTTGACCCCTCCACTCATGATCACACAGTTCCTATTCCTCGTGCAGTGTTAGTGGCTTCTATTATGGCTAGTTTTCCTCTGAATGTGGGCAACATCATGTCAAGAGTGATTTCTACGGTAGGGCAGGAGACCAACACAAACTACCCCTTCCCAAACACTCTTTCCCTGTACTTCAGAGAATTGAAGGTAAAGAAGAAGAGATTTGATGTCCAGGTAGATCCAGTGGCCCCCTACTCATGGTACAGTCAGTTAGGTCCCGACAACCCAAAGAGGTCCAAAAAGCCTCAGGCATCCACTTCCACCGCACCTGGCCAGTCTGAGGAGCCAACAGTTCTTGAGCAGTCCACTGAGCCTTCCACCATCCCTGCTACCAGTGAGACATTGCATCAGGGTCCTTCTTCTATTGCTGGTCCATCTACTGCAGTAGACCCGGATGTCCCTTCATCGAAGACCCACAGGTTCACTGCCCACCAGCTTGCTCAGTCTCTAGCCAGTTTGAATAACTGGATGTCAGCTGCGACATCCAAGTTGTCAAACTTGGCCACTGTAGTTCAGGCACAGTCAGCCCCTTCCACAGTTGAGATCCCTCCTTCTATTGAGGAGATACTGAAGAAG
>NW_017687441.1:0-6115 GCF_001879085.1 Nicotiana attenuata | reverse complement strand
ATCTGTACCCCGTGTTTTAAGTTTTTATATACCTATTTAGAGGAGATGGACGTTTTTTACCAGGAGGCAAAGGCATGATGGTCCAGGTGTATTTTGCTTCTAAAGCTTGAAATTCTTTCAACATGGCATCCTGCCAAGCAAGGTGAACCACAGCTTGATGATAAAAAATGTGGCTCAAGCAAACAATTGTCAGAAGTAGTCTTAGGATCCTTGGAGACAGAAGCATCAGTGCAAACATAATCTTTAAGATAAGTGGGAAGATTTGAGGGCCTGGAAGATCTTCGTAAAGGAATAGGAGAAGTCGTAAACTCTGGAGAGTGTGAAGATAAAGGAGCAAGTACAGAGGCAGCTGGGGAAGAATCAGAGGTAGGAAAAGGAGGAGGGGGAGGAGTGGAGGAAAATACATCAGTAGCAGCAGGAGGAGGGGAAACATCAGGAGGGAAAAAATAAGGAACAGAAGAAGAATATGGAAAAATAGACTCATGAAATATAACATCCCTGGAAAAGAAAACATTATGCCTCGTTAGGTTTAACAATTTATATGCCTTCTTTGTCATGCTATAGCCAAGAAACACACAAGAAATAGTCCTTGATTTAAATTTGTCCCTATAAGGCTTGGGTACAGCAGCAAAACACAAGCACCCAAAAACTTTGAGGTGAGCATATGCAGGATGTGATCCAAACAGTAGTTCGTAAGGTGTTTTGTGTCGTAACAAGGGAGAAGGAAAGCGATTAATGAGGTAAGTGGCAGTAAGAATGCATTCTCCCCAGTATTTAAGGGGTAGATTAGATTGAAATAATAAAGACCTAGCAGTTTCTAGCAAGTGTTTATGCTTCCTCTCCACTACTCCATTTTGTTGAGGAGTATGTGGACAGGAAGTTTGGTGTATAATACCCTGAGATGAAAAGAAAGAAACAACTTCAGCACTTGAACCTAGTTCAAATGCATTATCAGATCGAAGTGTTTTGACATAAGAATTGAATTGGTTATGCACAAAGAATATGAATGACTTCAATAGAGCAAAAGCATTGGATTTGACGGAAAGCAAATGAGTCCAAGTAGCCCTGGAAAAATCATCTACTATGGTTAAAAAATATCTAAATCCATTGTAACTTTGAGTATGGTAGGGTCCCCACAAATCTACATGTACAAGTTGAAAAGGGGTGGTAGATTTAACGGAGCTGTCAGGAAAGAAAGTCTTTGCTGCCTAGCCATGGGACAAACATCACAAATAAAGGACTGTTTCTTAGATAGTTTGTCTTTAATGTATGAAAGAGATTTCATTTTATGAAAAGGCATGTGACCAAGCTAAGGTGCCAAAATATATCAAAATCAAAAGCAGGAGAAACATGATGCACACAACTGGTAATAGTTTTATTTGCTTCAATGGTATTTACAGTGTGTATGGAAGAAGAAACAGATGGAACACAACCAGAATTAACAGGAACATTAGAACTAGCATCACCAGTTTAAAGAGCACGAATGTAAGATGATGAAGGAGAGTCACTCTGGAATATGTACAGTCCATTAGAGAT
The DNA here is from genome assembly GCF_001879085.1 of Nicotiana attenuata. Lineage (NCBI taxonomy): Eukaryota > Viridiplantae > Streptophyta > Magnoliopsida > Solanales > Solanaceae > Nicotiana > Nicotiana attenuata. The sequence continues at coordinate 4,579 of NW_017687441.1, read as the reverse complement.
TTTACCAAGAACCAGTGGTCTCTTCAGAGAAGGGCCCTGTAAAACACAATCATAGGGAGAGAAAAGAGCATTACAACAGAGTTGCAATAAAAGTTGATGCAAGGAAATCAAATTGTATTTGAAGGGGGGGCACAAGTAAAACATTTTGTAAAACTAGACCATTAAACAAAGGAAGAGAGCCTGAACATGTCACTTTGACTCTGTAACCATTAGGAAGAATTACCAAGTAAGGAATGGTTAAAGGTTTAAGATTGATTAACAGAGATTTCTGAGGTGTCATATGATTAGTTGCACCAGAGTCTATTATCCAAGGATCACCATCTAATTAGACAAATTGCAAGCAAAGACACAACAATTTCTAACATCAAGACAGTGAAACAAACCTGCAAAATTAGAAGATCCAGCAACAGTGTTATCCTGTGTAGTCACCTTGGTCTGTTGAAACAGATTTAGCAAATGTTCGTATTGTTCCTTTGTGAAACCATGACTCTTGGACTCAGGCTGTTCAACTCGATTGTCAGCAACAAAGTTCTCTGCTTGGCCCATGTTCTGAGACTCTGAAACATGCACATAAGCCGTAGTTTTTCTGAATTTATTAGGTTGAGGATTATTAGGATATCCAATCAACTTGTAGCACTTTTCAATAGTATGACCCGGTTTTTTTTGCAATATCTGCACACCATATTAGTCTTCTTAGTATCAAAGTTAACCTTCTGAGAATAAGTCTTTTGCACTCCAGCAGGAGATGGTCCTGCATATGGCCTTTGCACACCAGCAGAGAATGAGGTAGATTCAGCAGAGAATGAAGGAGCTGAAAGCTGAGCCTCACATTGACTTTCATCATTGAGCAACACGGAGTAGGCAGTGTCAATGTCTGGTAGGGGCTTCATCGTCAAAATATTTCTCCGAATCGTGGTATAAGTGTCATTAAGTCCCATTAAAAACTGGTGAAGTTTCTGATCCTCTTCCAATTATTTAAAAGCTTCCTTGCAACCACACACACAATCAGGATATGTAATCGAGTAAGCTAATTCATCCCACAGTTTCTTTATCCTAGAGAAGTAAGAAGCAACATTTGAATTTCCTTGAGAAATGGAAGACAAGGCCTTACGAATTTGATAGACCTTGGATCCATTAGGTTGACCATAACGTTTCTCTATGTCNAAAATAAATTTAAGGGTCTCTTAATATAATTTTACCTTAGGCCACGAAATTCATTCGTCCTTGTCTAAAATTATTATCCTTATCCTATGTACTAAACGACCCAGGCATCCTGGTAGGAAGGCCGACCACTACATAAGTCGCCATCCGTCCAGGAGAGAAGCAAGCTACCTTTCTTTGATCCCCCTTCCCTACAACTAGTATAGTATAGCAGAGCAGCCAGCTTCAAAGCTTACCTGATTATAAAAATAAGTATTTTAAAAAAGAGAAAGGTTAGGGGCTGAGGCTCAAGCTTAGATAGAAGAGTCCAACGAGTCCACTAGTCCATCAATGGAAATTCGATAGAAAAATCATATTCATCCATTACAATCTTTGATGATATTTGGACTTAATTGAGAATGAGCCATAATCTAAAATTTGCCATGTCATATAATTGACTATGGTCGTCTGAAATGCTAGCAATATGGTAAAACACGTGTGTGGTGACTGGTGAGGTTCTTGTTTTGGACGCAGGCTTATCCATTGGTGACTCAGCCGACTCTGAGAATCTGAATCTTTGTTGGCTACCTCGTAAGTCGTGCATTAAGTCATGGGACAACTATGAATTAGTAGGACTTACTTTGTCCGCAACTGATTGTTCTTTCCTAATCCAACTTCAATATATTCTGCTCGACTATCAAAATCATAGTGGAACTACATATGTTTTCTAACAGCTAAATTAAAAGTTTCAACAACTAAAAACGAAAGTATAAAGTTTTCAATCCATAATAATTGATAAAGTTATTTCTGTGTGATCTATAGATCACGGGTTTAAGCCATAGAAGCAGCCTCTAATGCTTGCATCAGGGGTGGACTGTCTACATCACATTTCTTGGAGTGCATGCAGCCTTCCCCGGACCCTTCGTAAATGCTGGATACTTTGTGAATCGAACTGTCTTTTTAATAATTAGTAAGTGTTACTTGTGTTTTGATCTTAGTTAAATTCACATTGACATCAAGAGTTGGAGATCAAATCTTCATAAATTCAAAGATACATTCCTCTAACCACAAAAACGTTCAAGTTATAGCGTAAAAATCATATCTTAAATGCTCAAAGAAGTAAAAAAACATAAATAATACATAACATTAGATGCATGCATATAGTTGTTTAAGCAGTATACATACTCCAACATATAAATGGGTTGATGTATAGTATATTGTACTCTTGTGACAACAAGTATATGATATTTAATGCTGACTTTCGTTAAGTGGGTTCATTTCGCAATATACACGTAACCGGCAAATCTGTGCCGCAGTAGTACGGGCAGCTAGTGTTACAATCAAGGAACCGAAGCAATCTGAGATCAAAATTGACAAAGAACCCTAACTTCGAAGAGAGAGAAAAAGGAGAACCTTTTATTGAACAGAAGTCGGTCCTATATGAATTGAGTTCTCTGTTAATCTATTAGCCTAAACTATCTATTATACACTAACTGAAAATAAAAGGCTACATGTTACAAAGATGGTTAAACATACAAAGATAAATACTATTACATGTTAAAATGTATTCCAGGTCTTCAAGATGGGCCTGCCTTGGTATCTTGGGCTGGAGCATGCTGGGCTTCAGGTAAAGATTGGGCTCCAACACCCCCCTGCTAGCTGGAATGGGCCACCAGTCCAAGCTTGGAAAGGAACGTACAATGGTGAGCACCTGGTAAAGCCTTAGTAAAAATATCAGCCAACTGCGAACTAGTAGGAATAACATGCAAGGTAATGAGCCCAGATTGGAGCTTTTCACGCACAAAATGATAATCTATCTCGATATGTTTGGTACGTTCATGAAAGACAGGATTGCGGGCAATGTGAATGGCAGAGTGATTGTCACAGAACACTGGAACGGGACACAAAGAAGCAACCCCAAACTCACTAAGTAGGCGAACAACCTAAACAATTTCTGCCACCAGTTGTCTTAAAGCTCTATATTCGGCTTCAACGGAAGAAAGAGCAATGGTAGCCTGCTTTTTAGATTTCCAAGGTACAGGGCAACCTCTCAATTGTAATAAAAAAACCACTCACAGACTTTCGAGATGTAGAGCAACTTCCTCAATCGGAATCACAAAACCCAAGCAAATCAAAGGAGGAAGAATTATTGAACAACAAACCCAAATCAGGAGTGCCTACCAAATATCTCAACACATGTAAACCAACTTCAAAATGGGGAATTCAGGGTTGTGACATAAACTGACTGAGGTGTTGTAAACTATAGGAGATACTAGGCCTAGTGTGTTGAAGAAAATTCAACTGCCCAATCAACTTTCGATACAAGGACGGATCAGGAAGGGGATCCCCAAAATCAGCAGACAATTTAACATGAGCATCCAAAGGAGAAACCACAGGACTCACATGAAGACAATTAAATTCAGAAAGAAGGTCCAAGAGAAATTTTTGTTGAGTAACAAGCAGTCCCTGAGGGTGTTTAACAATCTGCAACCCCAAGAAAAAATGGGCCTCTCCCAAATCTTTAATTCGAAATTGAGCATCCAAAAATTACTTTAGAGCAGTAATTTCACTCAAATCATCTCCAATTAACAAAATATCATCTATATATACAGCCACAATGGTAAGAGAAGAGCCAGACAATTTAGTGAAAAGAGAATATTCATTCTTACTGGAAACATATCCTTTGGACTGAAGAGCAGTGGACAGCTTTGCATAGCACTGTCTTGAGGCTTGGCGAAGGCCATAGAGGGATTTATTAAGCTTGCAAACTAGATTTACAGAAGGATCAGAAGCAATCACTTCCAGTCCAAGAGGTACTTTCATGTAAACCTCCTCATCCAAGTCACCATGCAAAAATGCATTATTAACGTCTAACTGAAAAATAGCCCAATTCCTCTTAACAGCAACACTTGACAGACACTTAGTGGTGGTAAGTTTGACAACTGGAGAAAAAGTTTCATTAAAGTCTATTCCCTCTTGTTGAGATGTCTCCGTACCGATCTACAAGACTCTATTAGGTTTGCCCGTAACTTGTGAGACCTACGTGAACCTAGTGCTCTGATACCATGTTGTCACGACCCATTTTTCATAATAGGTTATGATGGCGCCTAACACCATTGTCAGGCCAGCCGATGCGGAATGTGATTAAGTTCTCATTTTACTTTAGCCAAGACAGTTATACTAGATTTTCGAATTTAAAGATAAGACCAGTAAAGATCATAAAGTGCTAAAATAGCGATACAACCCCAAAATAAATCTCTACTACTGTGTGTGCCAGAACCTGGTGTCACAAGCTACGGGCGACTAGTAGAATATACACAAAAGAATAATACACTATCCTACTGTCTGAATCAGAATGAACAGAAACAAAAAAGTCAAGAAGACTTCTCGACATGAAAGAGAAGCAGCTCACCGTAGAACGTCCCCAAGCGTGCTCACT
>NW_017687440.1:5191-6115 GCF_001879085.1 Nicotiana attenuata | reverse complement strand
GAGGAGGAGATCGGAAATTTTAATGGGATGAGGGAAGAGAATGAGATGTATCAAAGTAGAGAGAGAAAGAAAATAGTGTAACTGATTAGCGTATTTAGTGGCTTAGGGCTAGGAGGTAACCAAAATTAAATATTTTGCTATAAACCTTAAAAGGTATTTATAGAATATAATTTTTGTAAATGGTATTTGTTTAAAATAAATAAGGTGTTAACCTTTGCTATAGGAGGTAAAAATTCCTAAATATATTAATAGGGGTGGCAATTTGAGCCCAAACCTATTTGACCCATCCAATTCGATCAAGATTGGGCTGGTTATTGACCGAACATTTGTTAAACTCAATCCATCTTGACCCAATCCATTTCAACTCATCTAAAGTTGGGATGATTTTCAGCCTAAATTGATACATGAGTAATTTTGCTAAAATAACTTAATTTTTTTAAATATGTTATATATGACCATAATAAAAAAAGAAGTCTTATTTGATAGTTAAACAATTCATAAGAAAATAATACACATTAATTAAAGCTTCGTAAGAGTTGAGCGGGTTGGGCAATGACCCAAATTTTAGCTCAACTTGACCAAACTCATCTCGGCTAAAGTTACTTTAGCAATTGTTACAATAATTCGTATATAACTTTTTGCTGGTACAACCAGTCTATTGTCGACTTCTAATAAACTTGATTGACCCAATTCTAGATCATCTTCTGGAATCGTATAACTGTCAAAAGTGAGTGATTGTTCATTGGAACTGTTATATTCCGAATACTCATAAGGTAGGGTCGACGTTGGGTGGATCAAATGACCCCCTCCTTTATTAACTCAACTCATTTGGACCGGCCAAAATTAAACCTGTCCATTTAACACCCATATATATATATATGTGTGTGCGCGCGCGCGCGCGCACTGATATAAATTTAAAAGTAA
>NW_017687440.1:0-1172 GCF_001879085.1 Nicotiana attenuata | reverse complement strand
AATACATAAATTATATTAATTAAAAAAAATATATGAATACATTCATGGCATATAGCGAGACAATGAATACAATGAAATAGATAGAATACAGAGGGATACATTGAAATACAATGAGAAAAAAGGACACTGAATACAATGAAATATATGGAATACAACGAGATACATTAAATTACAATGAAAAAAAAGATAGTGAATACAATGAAATACATAGAAATACAGCGAGATACATTGAAATGCTCTACACAAAAGAGCAAAATCATAACAAATCTTATTGAACGTTGTAGCTAATTGTCAATACATTATTGACCCAAAAATTTCAGAAAGCATCAGAAGAATTAGCCAATCTAGTATATCCAGGCTCTATTGCCAAAGCTATATCAACGTTAATTGTTAAAACATTATATTGACCCTATTTTTTCACAAAAAAAATAAAAAAAAAATCATAAGAATTAGCCTATGTAGTATGCCCATGTTCCGGGGCCAACAGTGAGATGATATCGAACTTGGTACTCATCTTGCATCAATAAATCAAATTTAAAATCACCATCAGCAGGATTATTTTTGTTCCCAAATAGCCCATTGGAGCAAGGCTATTCAATTGGACCAAGTTCAAGTTGTTGCAGTCGTCGGATGCGGGAGCCGGAGCAATTTCTGAAGTGGGCTTTGCACAAATCCGGTGGAAGGAGGAGGAGATCGGAAATTTTAATGGGATGAGGGAAGAGAATGGGATGTATCAAAGTAGAGAGAGAAAGAAAATAGTGTAACTGATTAGCGTATTTAGTGGCTTAGGGCTAGGAGGTAACCAAAATTAAATATTTTGCTATAAACCTTAAAAGGTATTTATAGAATATAATTTTTGTAAATGGTATTTGTTTAAAATAAATAAGGTGTTAACCTTTGCTATAGGAGGTAAAAATTCCTAAATATATTAATAGGGGTGGCAATTTGAGCCCAAACCTATTTGACCCATCCAATTCGATCAAGATTGGGTTGGTTATTGACCGAACATTTGTTAAACTCAATCCATCTTGACCCAATCCATTTCAACTCATCTAAAGTTGGGATGATTTTCAGCCTAAATTGATACATGAGTAATTTTGCTAAAATAACTAATTTTTTTAATATGTTATATATGACCATAATAAAAAAAGAAGTCTAATTTGATAGTTAAA
>NW_017687439.1:0-6115 GCF_001879085.1 Nicotiana attenuata | reverse complement strand
AGCAAAAAACCTCTACATCAAATACGTCCCGAAACGCTCGGAGACTTAATCAATTCGGCACCCTCGCGACCGCAGGGTCGAGGTTCCGGGCTCACAAAGCCCTCGCGATATGGCCCCAAGACTATAGAAAGGCGGTATTCAGGCCTAAAATGATCCGATATATTCGGAGACTCACAATGAGCAACTCGACAACTTGCACGACCCCAGGGTCAGAACTCCGGGCTCACCAAGCCTCCGAAAAACAGCTCCGAGCTCACGAGAAGCTGTCTTCAAGCGAACTCGACTACTCGGAGACTGTCGCCAATCGCCACACACTGGAAAATCCGAAATTGTAAGACCCTAACGGGCAGCCTCAGCAAAACCAGATCTATTCTCCCTAAACTATAAGACCTCAACAGGCATGATAAACTGTAAGACCTCAACAGGCATGATAAACTGTAAGACCTCAACAGGCATGATACACTGTAAGACCTCAAGAGGCATGACAAACTGTAAGACCTCAATGTGCATGAAAAATCCCGCAGTTTAGGCTACACGTCGCATTTGTAAGAATCCCTAAAGGGCATACCTTCGGTGTGGACGCCTAAAACTGCTTCTCGGGATAAAAAATGGCCCCGGCCAAATGCATACGACTACGGTCGGAATGGATGCTACAGCCCAAAAAATGGCACTCGGGGACGCCCGACTGTTGCTAAAAGATCCTCTGAATCTACTTCGGAAAGAACCGGTTAAAACACAGGCTTCCCTCAACAGGCAAAAAATGAGTCCCGACCATGTCGGCTCCAAAATCGAAAAAGCGTCAATCTACTCGACCTATGGGCTATGAACCTTCCGAGGTGCTCAAAAAATCGCTGATTACGACTGAAATCGAGGTTCTTTTAGAACCGGCGACGGGTCAGGCAAAATAATCAATAAGACCTTAACGAGAGGAAAACAAATCCTCCGGGCCTCACATCAAACAGCGTAAGTGCCATTGTCGCCGGCTAAGCAAAGCCTCCGGGCTTCACACCGAAAGGTCTCTACGACCATCAAATTGAAAATTGACAACTTGAGGATTAAAGTGAGCTCGAATCGTAACCCGATTCGGAGACCGGATCCAAAATAGTTAAACTAAGCAAAGCCTCCGGGCTCATATCAAAAGGTCTCTACGACCAAACAGCGTAAGTGCCATTGCCGCCAGCTAAGCGAGCCTCCGGGCCCTATATCGAAAGGTCTCTTCGACCAAGCAGCGTAAGTGCCATTGTCGCCAGCTAGGCGAGCCTCCGGGCCTCATACTAAAATGTCTCAATGACCAAACAGCAGAAAGGCTATCACCACTGATCGAAAGCTCAAATAAGATTCAAGGGTTAATTACAGCCCAAGTCGCAACGCGACTCGGAGACTGGATCCAAAAAATCGCCAAATGCCCAAGGGCGGGAAACGAAAAACACTATCGCCAATCGGAGCCCCCGAAAGGATCAAAGGCCAATTACAGCTCGAATCGTAACACAATTTGGAGATTGAACCCGAGGGCAATTCAATCACTATACGCCTAAAAGCACGGCCTGACGACGCTATCAATAGTCGCGACAAATCCCCAGGCCATGCGCCCGCAAGAACGCTTCGGTCCAGGAGCACATAGGGTCATCACCCTCCGCCCACGAAGGCGGGAAAAAGCCAGAAGGCCAATCAGAGTCCGAGCCATAGCACGGCTCAGGGACCGATCCCACAAACCAATCTACATGATAAAGAGCAACGACAGAAAAAAGGTACAAAAAGAATAACGCTTTGAAATTCTCCTTACATTACACACGACAAAAACATTCTCCATCTACAGGCACACTCTACGCGCGCCATAGACCAAGATACAAAATAGTAGGAGCTATACTTTGTACCAAAAGGCTACAACCCGTCAAGATGTCCTCTGCAACACCCGCGAGGAGCGACCGAGCATCACGCTCGTCCGCCCTTGCTTGAGCCAATTCCTCCGAGAGAATAAAGCCTCTCGCTCCAACCTCCTCGAACACTTCTCTCCGAGATCGGCAGCGAACATATTCCTCGATCCTCTTCTCATGATCAAGGGCTTGCCTCAACTCGAATTGGGCATCAGCAGCCTCCTTTATGAAAATCGCCATCTCTTGACCCGCCCTGGTTCGGCTCAGCGACGCTTCCGCCCGAGCGTCAACTATCTCGCCCCTGACCTTCGAGAGTTCAGACTCCAGTTTCTCGATCATATCCGCTTGAACCTTTGCATTACTTCGGGACAAGTTGAGCTGGGCCTCGAAGGCAAGAATCTTGGCTGAAGCACTCGCCTCCTCCAAAGCTTGAGCACGCACCTGGCCCCTTAGTTCCTCGCAGGCTGCCCTGACACGGTTCGCCTCACCCTTGAGGTGCTCCACGACCTCTGTCTTTTTTTGCAGCTAGCATGGCAAGAAGAATTTAGCCTTTAAAATTAAAGGGAAGCGAAGAACGCACTGCGGGAAGTTACCTGCTCCACCAAATAGCTCTCATCGTTCGAGTCCCAATACGCCTCATATCGCCAATGCTGCAGCTCAACTTCTTTCTCTTTGCAAAGAAGCCTAAGGGATTCTCCCTCATCCTGAACCCTCTGGAACTTGGCCTTTTGACGAAGCAACTCAGACTTGAGCCTATCACAGGCCTGCGCAGGAAAGATTTAATGAGGAGAGTAGGACGCGGGGTATGAGAGAATTATGTGCGAACTCACCGCAAAATGAAGATGGAAAGTTTTCCCCAAATCGGAACACACTCCTGATAATACCGCTCCCACAACCCCGGAAGAACCGGCTCCGGGCACAACATACTCGCTCGAGGGAATCGCTCGCCGAGAAATAGGTAACCCAGGGACAGCCGACTCGGGTGGTGCCCCGTCCTCAAAAATACGAGCCCGGCCAGCGCTACTAGAAGCTCCTTCACATGATGAGTCCCGGACCCTCTTGCTGCTACCGTCTCTCGGCTCGGAGGCCGACGACTCCAACTCCTCTCCGGGGAAGCACTGCCTCGCCTCGAGAAGCCGCCCGATATCTACAAAAAACAAGGCGTCTAGCGCAGATGAGATGAAAAGATGCCGCCCCAGGAACACATGGCAGAAAAGAAAAGCTACATACGCACATACCTTGATGATCCACTCCCCACCTGATGCGAGACATAGCTCGCCACCTGCGTTCATCGCAGGACGAATGGGTCACCAGCCTCCGAACCCAGCCGGGCAGATCGTGAACTTGGCCCGATGCCCACGAAGTTGCTGCAACGAAGGTAATAATGCTGATTACTTGGCCGATTTTTTCTATAAACAAAAACTGAAGGAACGACAAAGCGCCGCACTTACGCGCATAATTCCACCCTTCGGGGAACGGTAGGAACTCCACGGGGATGACATCGGTCGTCCTAACTCGGACAAACCAACTGGCCCACCCTCGATCTCCACCTTCATCATCATCAACAACGAAGGGCGTGGGCGAGCGATCCTTCAAGGTTAGCAGTCCTCGATGGTGGAAAGGCCGATACAGCCTGATGAGATCATCAAGTGTGAACTCAAGTCCGGCATTCTCCGTGAAAAATCTCTTCATCAGCACCGTTCGCCAAAGTGACGGATGAATTTGCGCCAAGGTAACCCGATACTTCAAGAAAAAGTCGAGCACAACCTTATCGAGAGGGCCAAATGCAAAAAGGTACAAGTACACGCTCAAAAACCCGTCAGCAGAGTCCGCGATGCCTTCACGGGGGGAAAGCACCCACAGTGTCATCCCTTCGCTCCACCTGCAATATCGCCTCGCCATCTCCAGGTATTCCTCCCTCATCAAGGACGCCGTCTCCAGAGCGAAGCCCTTCGACTCTCCAACACCGGGAATGGCATTCCCCGCCTTTTGCCTCAGCGGGTCCGAAGTGGCCGCCATAACTGAAGCAGAACTAAATAAAGCAAAGAAGCGCAGACGCTTTTCACGCTTTAGAAGATAGGGAGCCCTATGTCGAGACGGGAGAACAGCTGCCCAAAAATAGCGAAGTCTTGCAAAGAGGCTGAAGCTACACCTCTTATATACAAAAGACAGTGGCAAAGTCGCCTACCAGATGTCAGCTCCAGGAAGCCAATGGCCTCGATACGGATCAACGGGTCAATACCCAACCCAAGTAACATCCTCCAACAGACGACCAAGCTTGAGGATCCACATGAATTATCTCCATACTCCAGGCAGCAGGGTCACAATAAGCCCCATGACATCGATGCCATACGCGAGGTGCGCGCCCGGGATCAAGCCCAGGAAGCTCCGATCTCCAAGGCTCGACGAGGCCCCAAGGATGCGCCCCGCACATAGACAAACTCCTCGAACGGGAGTCAACCTTACACTCTTTGTAAGAGTTATCCACATCAAAATCGACAGAACCCACCGAGGCGTCCAAGGATGACCTTCATCCGGGGTATCGTTCCCAAAGGCCCCAAAATTTGATGCAAGATCTCCAAACAAACCAACAGGCCCCGACAGCTCGAGCCTATCCGGTCGGTCCCGCATCAAGCCAAATGAACGACAAAAAAGAAAGCAGGAAAGAGCCTTGCCTATCAGCTGGGGACCAAAACAGGTTATCACGGCAAACTACAACGGCCCACAAGAGATAGAAGGCATTTAAAAATCCCGAAGGGCGTGAAAGCGAACAAGCGCCAGAGGACAAGCAAAGATCTATCTCACGCGGCCCAATGGGACCATCTACGCCCAGATCAATAAGGTCTCCGAGGTACCCGAGGATGGCCTACATACGGTGCGGTGCCCCGGAGGCCCCGGAATTCAACGCGCGATCTCCGAATAACTCGGGAGACTCTTGCAAGCACCTACCTGTCGGATCGACCCGAAATTGTCCCGAAGGACGACAGTAGGACAGAAAAGGCCCATGTCAATCGGTGGGAAATCAAAGCAAACACTCACGTCCAAGATTAATATCAGCAATCAACAACATAAAGGAATACATTTGGAGATCCTCGAAGGGCATGAAAGCGTGAGGAAATAAAGCAAATTCGAAAGCAGAGATCAACAAAGTCCATTTCTCATTCATGAAGTTTACAAAGTACAAGAACCCTCGAGGGGTCACAGCATTCGATTACAAAGCCCCGGAGGGTGATTACACACAAGGTATAAGGGCTTACAAGAACCTACGCCTAAATCTGAGCAGCGATGCCTAATCCGAACAATCATCTAAGCAAAGGTGAAACCAACTCTCCATCCATCACCATCTCGAGCCGACGATAGCAGCAGTAACCAATGTACATGTTTACGTTCGATGAAAGTAGACTACGATAGAAGGCTTCGACGCGGCCTGGAGGATCCCCTCCAAACAGCTTCAAGATGGAAGGTTCCCACCATGATAAAAGACGATCGGAAGGAAGAAGCAAACGTATCAACAGAAGTGATGAGATGAAAATATGCAATACCACAAAACGCCTTCATTTATAGGGAGAAAACGACACGGTCATCGATGCCCTGAAAGACTGACCGACGGGTGTAATTACTACGTCCTTGAAAAAATGAACCAACGGCAGCACTTTTGCCTGGAGGAGCGGAAGCGACAGGACATCGAGTAAAGACCTGTGGGACACGCCATCGATTACGGAAGAGCGCGCCCCGATTTGAATCGTCATTATAGCATCGCCAAAAGGAGCTCGAGGATTCGAGTGTCAGAATCATTTCCCATCACTTCATCATGGGAAAAGCGGAGACTATCTGTACGCGGTAAAAATCAAAAGACTTGATTTTTTGCTATCAAGACAATTTGGGAAGCCTCCCTCGAGACCCTGAGGATAGAAGGCTATGGTCAAGTCCTCGACCTCCGGGCTCATCGAGGTCTAAATCAAAAGAAGCAGGGCTCGAGGTCAGGGTAAGAGAAGATGACTCCGGAGCGCATGTCTACACCTGACAGGGCCGGTCTATCTGTAACCTACTGAGATGACGAGTGATAGGACGTCCTATATTTCTACTCTTGAAAATAATATATGCATATTTTATTGAGTCCCCTCGCCTATATAATGGGGACTCACCCCACCTTGTAAAGGACCGATGTTGCTCCACTTCTCCAATAAGCAATAATCTCTCTCTCTCTCTCTCTCTCTCTTTCTTACTAATCATCAGTGTTC
>NW_017687438.1:0-6115 GCF_001879085.1 Nicotiana attenuata | reverse complement strand
CTTGCCTATACGCGGAATACTGATGAATACATTTTAAGGTAAACAAGGCAGATTTTAAAACAGACTTTTAAATCCCCATGGGCATGCTGTCTAATAACAGATTAAGGCAATTTTTAAAAGAACTCATTTTCAGGGAAATATAAACCACTTAATTAAACCAAATCAGAAGAGAACTAAACGTTAACCGGATTGAGTTATTTAAATTAAACTTAGGCGAGATCCATAGGCAGGATTTGATATTGTTCCCTATAGGCATGACGTATAGGTTTAATACCGACTTTAAAGACTTGCAGGCATGGAAACATACATAAACACTTGCTATAACAGAATTTGGGTTAAATTACATCCTATAGGCATGGCATCTACTTGTAGGCGGATATTAAGACTTGCAAACATGAAAACATACATAAACACTTGTCATAACAGAATCTAGATTAAATCCTATAGGCATGATCCCTAACATGGTGAGACAAACATGACACGATGTAAAAAATCCTATAGGCATGTTTTCTACTTGGTGAGGCAATCATATCAAAATGTAAAGTCCTATAGGCATGGTTTCTACCCGTATTACCACAAACATGTAACTACCCATCCCTTTTTTACTAATTACCCCAATATCTATTTATAAATTATTACAGATCATATGAATGAATTACATAAATAAATAAGAAAATAAGAAGTTATTCTATAGAGAGCCTTCAATTAGGCCCAGATTTCCAAATCCTCCAATAGCCTCAAATGCCTCAACTCCATAGACAATGTCATAGTCCAGGTGAATCAAAGTTCCCTAAGGATCTCAAGGATCCCAGGCAGTGCTTACACCTAGACTTGGTGACCAAATGAATAAGTGCAGTGTTGAAGGGCCAGCCTCAGTATGCCAGAGTTCAGAGGGCTCTCAAAAGGATCCCAAGGCAGTACACATACTGGAGGGGGCAGAACCTATTGACTTAGGAGTAAAGTGAAAGTGCTTGACACAAGTTAAAAGGTTTTAATGGAAAAAAATTGTATTAAAAGGAAGTTTGTTTGAAAATAATTCAGTAAAACAACAGAGACAGTTTGAAAAGAGATTGGAGTAGTGAACAAAAGTCCAAACACAACACCATTAAGATAGGTTCATACACAGCCAGGAGTCACAGAACCAAAGCAAGTTCAGTAGTCACAAACAGGGGTAAAGGGATTTGGGGATACATAGAACACCTGGTTGTAAACACATAACAAGTAGAGATAATTGGTGTGGACATGTTCAGAAACAACACAGAGGGGGTAATATACTGATCCTAAAGAAGGGAAATACGTAACATGGTAATAATGTACATATTAACTACAAATTTCACAGCAAAACCATAAATAGAAGCAAACTAGAAACAGGATGAACTGAAGCAACAAAAGAATCATATTGTTGTTGGAGCTTTGAATTGAAACTAGAGCATACCAGTAAAGAAGACAGTAAGCAAAGTGAAAGAGCAGGAGAACACAATGGTTAGCCTTTGCTTGCAGCCGGCTAACTTAGAGTAGTAGCAAGTAGCACAAAAAGAGAGCAGAAAGTTTTAAGTGTGTGAGAGAGAGTTTTTGAACCAAGAGACTGTGTGCTGTGTTAATGAAAGACTAGGGTATTTATACTTTGAAAGAAAGTAGTAAATAAGGTAAAAACCAAAGTTCATTAGTAATTATGGAACTCAGAATCAATTAGTCAGGAAATCAAGGTAAGTACTCCCTTTAATTGAGGAGTTAGCTTCAAACGGTAATAGACATATGACAAATAAGGAAGGAAATAGTATAAGGCTGAACATGACAAATAAGGAAATATTTTCTACATAGTACAAGTACATAACGGGTAATAGAGGCTAGGTTTAGCATATTTCAATCAAGGAAAGACTTAAGAAATCAATTAATAGCATAATTGACCATGGAATAAGGTCAGAAACATTCTACAAGGTAAAAATCAGTAGAGATATCATACGAAATCAGTGAAAGATCAATCACAAAGATTCAAAGATTCAAAAGTAGAAAATATCACTGATTTAGCACAACTTTATAAGAACAAGCACATAGTAAGGAAAAACCAGAACTCTGAGAGGTCGAGTAGGACAAAAATCATACATGAATAGGGACTCGTGTAGAGCATGGTCTGAATTAGTAGAATAAGCATGATACAGGCGGGAGAAGTGAAGAATCAGAAACATTGGTGAACAAAATAGGGTAAAATCACACAATAGGCAGGGATAGCCATAATTAGGAACCTTAACAAGCAATCATAGGGAAAACATCACAGAATCATAGAAACAGACAGATTAACCGAACATGTTATCAAAACAAAAACTCAGAAACCCAAAATTAGAACTTAAGGAATTAGGGTTTTCAACATAGGCAAGTCGAGGAGGTAGTAAAATCATAGAATCAGTCGGAATATGCAAGAGATAGAAGTTTAAACATAAAGAATCGGTTCAAACAAAGTTTTAGAAGAAGTTCTGAAAACCCTAATTTGAGAAGAAGGTAAAAACACTTTGGAAACCGGTGATTTTTATAAAGAGTTGCAAGGATAGTGTAAAACATCAAAGAAACAGACTCAAATCGTTTAAAAATCATACAGATCTAGGAGTTTTAAGCAAACATTAGGGTTTCAGAAGAAAACCCAGGTATAGATGAAAGAACCTGTCAAAATCTCAAGGATCGTAACAAGTACAGCAGGATTTCGCTTGGAATCATGCTGAAGTAGCCAAGAACAGACCAGATGGCAAACCCTAGATGCAAGTTAGCATGGCCCAGGGCCCTAGAAGACCTCAGAGAAGGTGAGCATAGGAGTTGGAGGGTGGTCACCGGAGACGACCGGAGAAGGGAGGCGGCAGTTGAAGGAGCTAGGGTTAGGTTGAGGGGTTGAGAGAGGAGAGGAGATGAGAGAATACAGAGGCGGCGGATTTGAGAAATGAGATAGGGTTAGGGGTTTGTTTGGGAAAAAAAGGAAAGAACTCATGAGGGCCGTTGATCTTTTAGATCAACGGCCAGGATTTTGACGGGTCTTGGGTCGGGTAGGCGGATTTAGGGCTTGGGTCGAGTAGTTTAATGTGAAATTGGGCTGGGGTTGGGTCCAATTTAGGCTATAATCGAAATGTAAATCTGGCTATATTTTAAATAGCCATTTTCCCCTATATAATTTATAATAAATAATAAATAACTTCTAGAAAATAATTTTATGTACCAAAATGATTTAAAATAGATATTTATCATTTTGAAAATATAGGGACCAATTTTACGCATATAAAATGTAATTATACATCAAACGGGCTAATATTGCAATTATATGCAATTTAGCTTAAAAAATACCAAATGCAATTATAAAAATGCATAAAAAATATATTTACCATATTTTCGTGTAAGTATAGAAATTAAATGACTAAATCACCATAATAATAATTTGGGTAATAATTATTGGGGATTTTATGAATAAAAGGGAAGGAAATCAAACAATTTAAATCCCTAAAATTATGGAAAAAATTATAAAAACCCTGTGCATGCTTATATATGCATGTATATGCTATTTTGAAGGTATTTATGCATATAAAAAATATATAGGAAAAAATTGGGTATCAACAGTGTCCACAAAGGTCGCTCACTCTTGAGCGATAATTTTTGATGAAAGACCTGAACAAACACAACCCCAATGTACTTAGGCAATTCCAAGAGCGGAAGGGTTCGAGCTGGTTCACCAACAAGGTTCTGGATGCAAATGAGTACCTGGTCAAGGAATCTACGCGAATGTTGCTCACATTAAAAAGGGTATTAAGGTGACCAAAGTGCGGAATCTAAAGATCCACTTTGACTCCTGTGCACTGAACACGTATGTGGGGTTTGAAGAAGTTGAGGTAGTGCAGTATTTGGAAAAGCTAGCCATGGGTGATACAGCTCATCCGTGGTTGGCTAAGATTCTGGCAATTCCAGGGTCAACACCTCTGTGGCTCACAGCTGGAGTTCCAATTCTTCGGGCCACCCTAAACTTTAAAGCAAAAGGGTGACAAACGTTTGTGTGTAGCCGCACTGACCCATGCCTCAATATAAATATGATCCCAATTCCCCGTGCAGTTCTGGTGGCCTCGATTATGGCTGGGTATCCGATAAATGTTGGTGCCATCATGTCCACCAAGATCACTCTAGCTGTCCAGAAGGGTAAGAGATCCTATCCGTACCCAAACTTCCTCACCGAGTATTTCAAGGATCAAGGAGTGGAGTCCAAGCATTATGATATAGATGTGAAGGCCAAGAAGCCTTTCTCCTGGTACCACCTGCAGAGAGCTGACAACCCTAAGTTCAAGGGTAAAGCTACTACCTCCACTGGCCAATCTGAGGAGCTAGCAGTATTGGTTATTGATTCAGACCTTCCACAACAGCCGGTACTTCCAACGGGACAGCAGCCTCGCCACCATCTGCATCTACCGGACCTCCTACTTCTGCCAGACTTTCAGTACCATTTCCAGTGCTTGCGTCATCTACTCATCCTCAGACTGCGCTACGAGTCTCCCAGACATTGGCGAGTCTCAACAACTGGATGCAGGTAGCTACTACAAAGCTAATTGATATTTCCAGTGCTGTTGCAGCACGGTCCTCAGCCTCACCAGCCCCAGCATAGCCACAGGCACCTCTGTCAGTGGAGGAAGCATTGAAGAAGATTCTAGAAAACCAGAAGACTATTACAGATACTCTCGAGGCACTTGGGTAGGTCATTGCAGACTTGACCAAGCAGGTCAAGAAAATGAAGAAGTCTCAAGCTTGAAAGAAGTCCGTGGGAGAAGTTGATTAAGGAGGTCGAGAAGATTGCATCTGCAGGGGATTTGCCATTGGATCTGCTCATGGAGACAGCCCCACCAGCTGCACAGACAAAACCAGATGCAATTGCCGGCCAGTTTGAGGAGCCGATTGCCACTTCCCACACAGCTGAGAAGATGATCCGGATGCTCAGCAACCCAGTTGACCTTAAGCCTGGTGATGATGAGATACAGCTTGAGGTTGAGGTTTCTGAGTATCCCATGCAGACTAAGACCACATAGGGAGTTCTCTTAACTCACGACCCTTTCCCGGTTCTTATTTCTGTTAAGCATTGGGGACAATGCTTATTTTTCATTTGAGGGGTGGTCTATTCTGATTATTTTGACATTTGGGCCGTAGTAACTCTGATACTATTTTCTTTTCATCTTTATTTTCAATTGGTATGTATATATTTTCTCCAATTGATATAAATATTCATTCCCTTTATGTATATATTCTTCTCCCTTATGTATATATTCATTTGACTTCGGTTTGTATATTCCTTTATCTCGCTCTCTATAGTTTATTTCATAGCTTGTTTAATTTTCTAGCTTCTTTTTACATTTTCAGTGATCAATAAGCCTTTGATTTTCTTAATGCCACGGTTCTTTCCAAAGGTGGATTTTGTGTGAACCGGGTGGCTCTTCCCAACGATGGATGGCGTGACAACCTTCTTAAGGGATTGAGTCCATTTTCTTTTATGTTTTAGTATATATAGTAGTAATGAATAAAAGGAGTCTCAAGCATGCTTCATTTGGTACCAACACACTTACCTATGATCGTATGGTTAAAAACAAGTTGTTGGCAGAAAAATAGCTTTAGTTGTCACTCTTTTGACTCTTGTGTTGACTTAAGCAGTCATCGAGTGGTTCAAATCGAGCCATTTGTGATTCTAAATCTTAGTTAGGGTTGTTGTGGGCCCTCGACCCTGTTCTTTTTAGCAATCTAGAAGCATCAGAGGTGAGATGTTTAGTTGCAAGTCCAAGTACCCGTGCTAATGGTCTAGAACTTGCCCTGAATGTTTGTCTAGGCGAAATTTTAAGTGTAGCTTGGCTTGAGAAATGATCGTAGGCTCTCCCTGATCCGATTTGAAATTTGAAATCTTCCATGGCCTACCAATGTGATATCCCTAGTCAACCTCTTTGAGCCGAAGCCCGTTTTTTTAACAACCACGTTACAAGCCTTCATCTGTTTTGTAATGTCCCTCTCTTGGCACACGATCTTCCTAGAATTCTTGAGAAACAATTGGCAAAAACATAAGTTTGGGAGAGAGAAGAGGAGTTTGAAAAGTGATGAAAGGTACAAAGAAGAGAAA
>NW_017687437.1:5075-6115 GCF_001879085.1 Nicotiana attenuata | reverse complement strand
GAAATTAGGGGGAGTATGTATAGTGGAGAGTGATGGGGTTGAGGGGATCGAGGGGATAGGTGGTGGGGGGGGGGGGGTTGAGAGTCTACTTTGTACTCACTTTAAAATAAGCAAGTCCGATGCACGAAACATCTCGTAGTTTATCCCGATACAAGCATCAGTGTTGATTCTTCGATTCAAACATGTAATATATGTGTCACACGTAAACAACTTCATCGTTCCTCCAAAGTTTCCCTTCTTTCGTATATGTTGCATTTAGAATTTATGTGATACTCCATCCATTCCAATTTATATGAACCTGTTTGACTGAGCATGCAGTTTAAGAAAAAACTGAAGACTTTTAAAATGTGTAACCCTAAACAAGTCAAAAGGTATCCAGAGTATTTGTCTGGTTATAAAATGTTCTCATTAATGGTAGAATTATAAGTTTAAGCTAAATTGTTTCCAAATTTAAAAATGGGTCATCCTTTTTGAAACAGACCAAAAAGGAAATAGGTTCACATAAACTGAAACTGAGGGAGTACAATTTAGTTGAGAGTTAAATTATCTTGGAGTAATTGTTACTTACAAATATCTAATTCAAATATAAAATTTTTAAGTTTTTAAAATTAAATTTATATATTTAAAAATTATATAAAAAACACTATAAGCAATAATAGTTAACAACTTAAATTGTTAAAAATACATATAAAGATTACAATGGGAAAAAAAAGTTCTTTTTAAACTTTTCAAATAATGTTGAAAACAAAAACTCTTCAAATAATAACTGTATTAGATGGGACAGGAGAGTAAGAAGAAGCCAATGGAGTAGAAGAAGCACAGCACGTGGCCCCCACTATATTCCAGGACCCCACCTTAATCGACCGTTTCTAAAAACTGGGAGTCAGGTAGTGATGTGTCTGTTGAATCGTTGATACGAAGATCTACTGCTTTCACCTAAAAGGCTAAAATGTGTTTATTGTGTACCGTTTGAGGTAAATTACTGTAGTTGATTGATGATTATTGCTATTTGACTACTAGCACTTTTAGAAGTAGATTTG
>NW_017687437.1:0-557 GCF_001879085.1 Nicotiana attenuata | reverse complement strand
TTTAGGTCTAGTTTGGATGGTTGGTTTGGGTTCGGGTTTTTGAGTACGAAAGCATTAGTTTCGGTAAGTTTTAGGAAACAGTAGGCTTAGATTCGATGTAGTTTGGTAATTATGTTGTTGAGGTTATTTGATGATTAGGTAAAAAGTTTGAAGTAAGGTAGTTGGGTCATTGTTTGTGTCGTTTTGGTTGACGGTCCGGGGGGCCTCGGGGTGATTTCGGATGGTTAACAGGAAGATTTGAGACTTGTAAGATTGCAGGATTTTTGCTGTTTCTGGTGTTTTCGCACCTGCAGTATAGGGACCGCAGGTGCGGTGTCGCACGTGCGGGGGAGGAGGCCGAAAATGCGAGAGTTGCTTGGCGAGCAATTTCCGCAGAAGCGGACAAGGTGGCCGCATCTGCGAAGCCACATATGCGGTATTTCTATCGCAGATGCGATTTGGGCTATTAAGTGAGAGACCGTAGAAGCGGTTGTTTGGGCCGCATATGCGGTACCGCAGAAGCGGGCTTCAGACCGCAGATGCGGAAAGGCCTGGGCAGAAGGTATATATTTCATCCT
>NW_017687436.1:5208-6116 GCF_001879085.1 Nicotiana attenuata | reverse complement strand
TTGGTGAGAAGGGTTCTGTTGAAGGTTTCGCCCACGAAGGGGTGTTATGAGATTCGGAAAGAAAGGGAAGTTGAGTTCGCGGTTCATTGGGCCTTTTGAGGTACTTCGGAGGATTGGGGAGTGGCTTATAAGCTTGCTTTGCCACCCAGCTTGTCGAGTGTGCATCCGGGTTTTCCATGTTTCTATGCTCCGGAAGTATATTGGAGATCCGTCTCATGTTCTGGATTTCAGCACGGTTCAGTTGGAGGGTGATTTGACTTATGAGGTGGAGCCAACAACTATTTTGGAGCGTCAGGTTCGGAAGTTGAGATCAAAAGATATAGCTTCAGTGAAAGTGCAGTGGAGAGGTCGGCTCGTGGAGGAGGCGACCTGGGAGACCGAGTAGGATAAAACAAAAGTGCGGAAAGAAAGCCCCACATCGGGGTGTCACTAGTCATGAGAATCTACTAAGTACTGACCAATAATACTAAGACTAATACAATCTGGAAAACAAACAATAACATCTATAGGAAGATAGGAGGGAGAAGAGCATGGCAGCGATCACCATGCAGCTTGATTAGGTCGCAGCAGACTCAACCTTAGGAAGAGTGGGCGCTAATACTTTTACCCAATAGAGGTATCGGGGTCAATTTCCACAGGGAGCTAGGAAGGGAGTTGGATATTTGTTTAGCCTAGAAATGCGAGTTTGCTTCTAATTGATCTTCTATCATTTTTGGGTTTTTCTTTGTGATTATCAACTACAATTTAACAACTACTAATTATAACTAAATTATGCTAAGATATCAAGTCTCGGTTGTATGCAAGATAGAAAACGGCACTAGGGTCGTGGCATTTACCTAGGTGGTCAACTAACGGGTAGAGATTCCTAATATGAGAATGATGATTATGGGGCTTATGATATAACCGTT
>NW_017687436.1:0-722 GCF_001879085.1 Nicotiana attenuata | reverse complement strand
GGAGGGTTCTCCTCGACCGGGTTGTTTGGCACCACGTCCTCTCTGTCTCACCATTGTCTGCACACAAATGATTCTAACATGGTTAGTATAGGCAAGTGCAGTGTATTATCATTATCATAACAAGACAGGACAGTAAGAAGCAATGTAGCAGTTAGTGAAGTAGAATAGATTCATGCGGACCACGCCAAGAGGGCATGCGGCCGCACAGGTCTAACTTAGGAAGACCAGCTCTCTGAACATCTCCCATGCGGGCCGCACAAACATGAAACGCGGCCGCGCGGGACCAGTGCGGACCACATTAACAGGTCACGCGGCCGCACTGAGCAACAACTCCAATTGGGACCTCTCTGAACCTTGCTGACGCGGGCCGCGCAAACATAGCATGCGGCCGCGCGGGCATGGAGCGGACCGCACAAACCTGGCGTGCGGCCGCACTGGGCTTTAAGTATCGGGATAGCTAGGGTTTAGTAGAAATTGCTCAAATCTTTCATGTTTTGGCCTCCTACGTATGTCCCTACTCGTTTTTAACATGCCCAGCATTTCAAGACACAAGAACAATGTAAAACTATCCGTAATCATGAACAATGAACAACAAAAGAAAAATGAAGAAGTTATTACTAAGGAAACAAGTAAAAAAGTGCAAAGTAATACTAACTAAAACTAAGGTGAGAGATATGTTACCAGGGAAGTGAAGAAATGCTCTTGATGTTAATGCCAAGGAG
>NW_017687435.1:5377-6116 GCF_001879085.1 Nicotiana attenuata | reverse complement strand
ACTCGTATAGTACATGCATATTTGTATTGTTTAATGTGTTTCCATGTTAATTTGTGTTATGTTTGTATTTAAATTTGTATCTTATTTATACCCGGATTGATTTATTAGCTTTGGGACAAAAAAATATTAAAATTTGATAAATAATTTGTATTGTTAATGTTATGTTTTTATTTGGTTAAATAATATATAAATATTATTTATTTAGTTTGTTGTTCATATTTGTATGTTATGTTTGTTGTTTTTATATGTAATAGTGACCTTTTAGCGTAGTAAAATAAAGCGCCTTTTAGTGTAGTAAAATATAGAACCTTTTAGCGTAGTAAAATATAGAGTCTTTTAGCGTAGTAAAATATAGAGCCTTTTAGCGTAGAGTGCAAAATATAGAGCATTTTAGCTTAGTAAAATATAGAGCCTTAAGTATGTAGTAACTGCAAACTCTATCCAATAACACTTTAGAAAATTAATTATTTAATTTATAAAAATAAACTTACAAAAGTAACAAATTAATATATGTTGTCAAATAACTCAAATATCGAGCCCGGAACTCATAGATAATTACTCAGTCCAATTCAATAATTAATTATTTAATTTATTAAATTAACAAAATGGTAAAAATGCTGAAATTGACACGCATAATAATAAGGATAAGTTGGTGCTACCGGGGTCAATTATCGAGCCTGGGAACCCATACATAATTATTCAGCCCAATTCAATAATTTTTAATTTAATTCTTTAATCT
>NW_017687435.1:0-1374 GCF_001879085.1 Nicotiana attenuata | reverse complement strand
GCGGCTGGAGGAGGAACCTGTTGCTTGGCATTTGCGAGGAGCCATGACACCTGCAAATAGTCCAACGTCAGTTCTATTCAATCGGGTGACCAAAATGTGGTTACTCAGACTTCACCACGGAATGGTCACAACACTTCCTCCAAAGAGGCATTTTAACAAACACATTGTGGCCAATGGTTAATTTTAAGCTCCAACCATCCCTCCAACACAAAAAGCACTACCACAATAACCCAATAAGCACATCACACAACCACGATCTGAATGTTTTCAATTTTATTCAGCCCAACCTAACTATTGACATATGTTTCTACCCTAAAATAAAACTACCTTCTACTATACAAAGTAAACTAAAAAAAAAGAAGGAAAGGAAACTAAACTAAAGAACTAAAATGAATCTGAAGATCTATCTACAAAATTAAAGAGAGAAGCACTTACCAGTAGAGGGAAGGAGAGCAAAAGTGGAAAGATTGATGAAGAGAAGGAAGGTGGTGCTGTGTGTGGTTGGGTATGGGGGAGGAAGAATGGAGGAATGGATGAAGAAGAAGAAGAAAGGGGTTAGGGCTTGGGGGAATCGTGTAAGAGAGGGGAAGATTGGGGAAATTGAGAGGGGTGGGGCGGGCGGTTTATAAGTTAAAGGGGTTAAAATAATAAAAGAGAAAAGAAAAAAAGAAAAAAAAATGCGGAACTTACCTGGACTAGCGCAGGCTGCGCGCTGGCTTAGCGCGGCCGCGCTAGTTCAATAAACACGAGGTAGAATAAAACCCCATTAGCGCGGGCTAGGCGCTAGCTTAGCGCGGCCGCGCTAGTGGGTAACATCTGAGGCAGATTAAAACCCCAATAGCGCGGTCTGCGCTAGTTTAGCGTGGCCGCGCTAGTGGGTGTTCCAGGCGCGTTTTTTTTTACATGAAGTTATATACTACACTTACAACACATTCGTGGGTTGCCTTCCACGCAGCGCCTGATTTAACATCGCGGCACGACGCAAGTAATTGAGCATCACTCCTCATTCGTGTACTGGGGTTCTTTCAAATTGATCACCACTGTCTCCCCTTTTTCTTCAGCTATTCCAAGGTAATGTTTCAACCTTTGCCCGTTTACTGTAAACTTGTTTGTCCCATCTTCTGATTCGATCTCTACAGCTCCACTTGCGAACATTTGCACCACTCTGAATGGTCCTGACCATCGGGACTTTAACTTACCCAGAAACAATCTCAACCTTGAATTATTCAATAATACCTTGTCACCGTGTTTGAAATGTCTGTCCACAATGTGCTTGTCATGCAGCTTCTTCATTCTTCTTTGTAGAGCCTCATGCTTTTAAAGGCTTGATATCTAAATTCCTCCAGCTCGTGCAACTCTGTAAGTCGATTTTGT
>NW_017687434.1:5222-6116 GCF_001879085.1 Nicotiana attenuata | reverse complement strand
ATGATTCTGCTAGACCAATTTGAGTATGAACATGAGCAACCGGATGCTCAACTTTTATTCCAATGGCCATACAATAATCTGTAAAGGCCTGAGATGTAAATTCACCAGCATTATCAAGACGAATTGTCTTAATTGCATAATCTGGAAATTGTGCTCTTAACCTTATTATTTGGGCCAACAATCTCGCAAATGCCATATTACGAGTTGACAATAAGCACACATGTGACCATCTTGTAGATGCATCTATCAAGACCATAAAATACTTGAATGGTCCACATGGAGGGTGTATAGGCCCACATATATCACCTTGTATACATTCCAGAAATGCAGGGGATTCAATCCCAACTTTAGCTGCTGATGGTTTAATAACCAATTTTCCTTGAGAACAAGCAGCACAAGAGAATTCCTTAAATTGAAGAATCTTCTTATTCTTCAATGTGTGCCCATTTGAATTCTCTATTATTCTGCGCATCATGTTAGAACCGGGATGGCCCAACCGGTCATGCCAAATGATAAAATCGTTAGATGTAGTAAACCTTTTTACTATGGCATGTGATTCAACCACACCAATATTTGTGTGGTACAACCCAGAAGAAAATGCGGGTAATTTTTCGTGCACACATTTTTCCCCCACTTTTATTGTAGTAATATAAAGGTATTCAACCTTTCCTTCGTTAGAGGTCTCAACATGGTAGCCATTTTGGCGAATAGCTTTGAAACTCAACAAGTTTCTTTGAGACTTACTACAATATAATGCATTATTAATAGTTAATATCGTTCCTCCAGGTAGTAATAAGGCCGCTCTTCCAGAGCCCTCAATTAACTTTGTACTACCAGATATTGTATTAACATAAGCCTTTTTCATAACCAAATAAGAGAAAAATTTCTTTTCTC
>NW_017687434.1:0-2517 GCF_001879085.1 Nicotiana attenuata | reverse complement strand
CTTCCAAAAGCTTGGCCAAACACCTCAATTTTTGGCCAAAAGTGCTTTTGGCCCCAAAAAAAAAAGCTTGGCCAAACAGGCTATAAGTGTATTTTTCTCAAAAGTGTTTCTCAAAAAAGAGCTTTTAGAGAGAAGCTACTTTTTTCTGCTTCTCCAAAACTGCTTCTGCTTCTCCTCAAAAGCACCTTTTTTTCCCTTCCAAAAGCTTGGCCAAACACCTCAATTTTTGGCCAAAAGTGCTTTTGGCCAAAAAAAGCACTTTTGGCCCAAAAAAAAAAGCTTGGCCAAATAGGCTATAAAAATACTAAGGTCACATATATTTATGTATGACAATTCTATTATCTCCTTAAGAAATATTATTTTATTTATTAACTATTACAGGTAAAGAAGATTTTATTAAAAAAGAATTAGTGATAATGTATGTAGATTTACATTCAAATGTTATTATATCATTATCAATTGATATCATTTTATACAAAGTTCTCATTAAATTGCAATTTCAATTGGAATACTTCATAATATTCGGAAAATATTTAAGAATAAAATATAGTTTCAAGTCCCCTTTTTTATTATAGAATATAAAAAAATTATTCAAATTGTATAATAAGTATCCCCTCTCTAAAATATGATTTGAGAATATTTGAAGTAAAAATTAAGACAATTAATTTGTGAAATTTTTTTCTCTTAAAAATCGTTATATATTAGGAAGTATGAAAAGTATCGTCATACAGGATTATACTTCTCCCTCTATGATCGAAGTTAGTTGAGTACATACTCTATTCAATAAGAATTCAACATTATATAAATTTCAAAATACATAAATATACAATTAATTATTTTTAAAATAGTCTCAACAAATACTACTATTGTGATAAAAATTGCATTATACCCTAAATAGTATCTCAATCATATCAAATGAAACTAAAAAAAACTGCAATATCTCAATTTACGGTCAATTTGATTAGTATTTAGAGTGATTGAGATATTAATTTATTTATAATATTATGTCATTCAACTAGAACAAAACACAACTTTTGTCACGACCCAATTCCCAACCCGGTCGTGATGGCGCCTCTCGTGAAGACAAGGCCAACCAACAGAACAATAGTACCCCTTTTAACAGTTACTTAGCATAAACAAGTCTAATTCATAGATAATATAATCATAAGTGCGGAATAAAACGTGATAAAACAGGGAAACCATCCCGACTCAGCCCGAAATCGGGGTGTCACAAGTCACGAGCTACTACAGAGTTTACTAAAATGCTACAAGTCTGGAACTAGGAACAAGTCTGAAGATAATGTAAATACAGAAGATAAGGGAGAAAACGGGGCTGTGGACGTCGACAGCTACCTCGTCACTCCTAGTCCGCCTGGTCTGGAAGGAAATCAGCGCTCGGGAACGAACTCTGCTATGCCTGTATCTACACACATGGTGCAGGGAGTAATGTGAGTACTCCGACCCAGTGAGTAATAAAAATAAATAACGACCGAGAACATATAATTCCATGAAGGCACAAATAATTCTATCTCAAGTAGTAAAATCAGTTAAGCAGTAAAACCAGTAAAATAGCAAGAATTCTCTTTTAAAAACAGTTAAAGACAAATATTCTCAACCAGTAAGAAATGCTCATAAACCTGCCCCTCGAGCGCAATATCAAACTCTCAGTACAGTATCAGCCCCGCGGGCTCAGTATCAATCACACAGTACAAAATCAGCCCCTCGGGCTCACTCTCGAATCACATGGGTACCCGCGCTCACTGTGGGTGTGCAGACTCCGGAGGGGCTCCTACAGCCCAAGCGCTATCATAATAAGGCCTGAAAGCCTGTACATATCAATATGAGGCCTGAAAGCCTTCTCACAATACACTCGAGGCCTAAAGCCTCCTCACATATCGCTCGAGGCCTGAAAGCCTCCTCACATATCGCTCGAGGCCTGAAAGCCTCCTCACATATCGCTCGAGGCCTGAAAGCCTCCTCACATCACTCAACATATCCTCACATGTGGCCCTCGGCCTCAATCAGTCCAAAAATAATCATAAGCCCCTCGGGCATCAGTAAAGACAATAATGCTCAGCTCAACAATAGTTCAAATATCAGTTAAAACTCCAGGTTGAGTAAAAATATAGCTGAGCTCATGAAATAGTGTAATTTAAATGGACTGAGTTCAATTAATATTTCAAATAGTGAGGAAAACAATGATGATAGCTCATAAGGAGTTCAAACAGTCGGCAATAAGCCCCAAATATTGCAATAAGCCCAAGTCATAGTGAGAAAAACAACAAGTTATAGTTAAATACGCGGTGAAGTATCATCCGGACTGGACCAAGTCACAATCCCCAATAGCAAATGACCCCGCGCTCGTCATTGAACGCGTGTCTCATATCAACATAGCACCAAGTTGTGCAAACCCGGGGTTTCAAACCCTCAGGACGTCATTTAAAATCATTACTCACCTCTAGCCGGCCAAAAGTCTAGCTCGCTATGCCTTTTACCCTCGAATCGACCTCCTCGCGC
>NW_017687433.1:4658-6116 GCF_001879085.1 Nicotiana attenuata | reverse complement strand
CCGACGACTGGAAGAGGAGAGTGAGGTGAGTGTATGGTGTTAATTTGGCAAGGTTTGGAGAAAGTAGGGTTTTTGGCCAGAATTTGGATTTGAAATTCGAGATGATGGGTTGATATTTGAGGGAAAATAAGGTTAGAATCGGCATGGGGAGGTTAAGGAGGTCCAGGGATGTAAATTTGGGCAAATTTGGAAGATCGCTACCGGCGAAGACGATTTTCGGCCGGTGGCGGGCGGCGAAAAACGGCGGAGGACGACGGTGAGACGGAGGTACGAAGAAGGAGAGTGTTTGGTCTCTAGGGTTCTTCAGAAATTAGGACATTTTTATTTAATATCTAAGACTAATTATGGGCCGTAGGATGATAAGAAGTGAATGGCCGAGATTGATTAGAACTTAAGTATCTCAAAACGGCATCGTATGATAAGCCTGGGGGCTGGACCGGATTATTGGGGATTTGGGCTTGGACCGGGGGGCCGAATTTGGGTGTTTTGGGCATTTGGGCTGGGATTTTGCACGAAAATGGCCCAAAATTGATGGCCTGCTTCCCTTTTCTTAATTTTAATTCCTTTTTATTTGTTTTCTTCTTTTCTTCTTGCTTTTTATTATTTTCTGATTTTATTAAATGTAAGATTAAAAATAAAAGACCCAAATTGACTCTTAAATTATACTAATTAATTTCCAAAATTAACTAATTCCTAATTTAAAAGAAAACTTAAGACAAATTTTAAAAACTAAAAGTAGAAATGGAAAAGAACCAATTTTGTTATTTTCTTTATTTTTGTAATATTAAAATGCGTACTATTTTGTATTTTTTATATCAATTAAAATGCACACAAAAATGCAAACAAGACACAAAATCATGCAATTATTTCCTAAAATTCAAATAATAAAAGAAAAATCCTAATTCTAATGAATTTTATAGGAGTAATTTAAGCATGGCAAAAATCACGTGCTCACACTGTATATTGGGGAGCTTATACAAACGTGTGTGGGCTTTCTGTTAAGCATAGACATGATTTTCTCAATCTACATGTCTATTCATCAAATAAATAGCACTTCTTTTAATTTAATCAATATGTATGGTAATGGATCATCAATAATGATACATCTAATGCCATTTCCATGACTTAAGCTACTCATTTGATACATTTAAGCCACTTCTCAATTGGTATTGAAATTCGAAAATAATTGTGATGTAGAAATTGTTTAAGAAGGCTGAATGCTTTTTGGACCTCTATTTATAGTGTTGTGGAATGTTGCATGAGAGGAGGAGCATTTGTGAATTTTCATGCATTTAATAGCTTTAAAGATCTAATGTGAATGGAAACGTTTCATATTAATCTCATCCTTTGGTGAAATGCTCATATTTCCTATTGCCAAGGCTAAACCAATTCCTTTTTGTTTCAAAGAAAACATTTTACTATAAGTTTAAATATTCTTCCTCAAATTTAAAAAATGAA
>NW_017687433.1:0-1446 GCF_001879085.1 Nicotiana attenuata | reverse complement strand
TTTTCAGTTTTTATTCAATAGCCCTTAATGTTTTGTCTTGTTTCTCAAGTTACTGCCCTAAGTTATTGTTATTTCAATTAAAGCCCTATTTTAGAAGATCCTAGAAGGTTCTAGCTTCACCTAGAGCATTAGTCTCTACCTAGGAATGCCTATTCTACCCTTCAATTACTCTAAAATTTACTAAACTAGTCTAACTAAACCCCCAACCCTTTATACCCTAGTTAAAGTTGACTATAGTTAATCAAGGAGTTTAGTTGTTCAACTATATCCAATCGCCTAAAACTAATCGAAATTAAACTAACATAAAAAGAGTTACTAAACTAAAAAATAACAGAATTAAAATCAAACACTGATTAACAGGATTGCCTAAAGATCAATTAAACCTATAGAAATAATACTGAAATGAAACAACAATTAAACTAAACTAAAGAAGATCCTAAGAACAGATTTAACCATGAACAAGAAGTAAACTAACAAAATCAAGAATGAAAACAGAAATCAGCATTTATACTAAAAAAATCAAAAAACAAGAGGAACAATTACTGGGTTAAGACTAATAATCAAAACTTAAACTAAAACCTAGAACACTAATTATGGGTTAAACTAGTCCTAAACACAAGAAGAACAACAGGAAAGAAAAATAAAAAAAAAGGGAAATACCTCAACTGAATCCAGTGGCTCATTTGAACAAATGCGGACTATAATCGTCCCTAATTAGGTGTTTCCACGAGAAAACACCTAATTAAGGGTTGTTATAGCCCGGAAACCCTTTTATTACCTAATATCACGCATTAGGGTTCTTGGCCGGACTTCGAGTTTAAAATTCGAGAAGGACCAGTGGGTTTTGGGAGGTACCAGTTGCGGATTTTGGAAGAGGAGAGTGAGGTGAGTGTATGGTGTTAATTTGGCAAGGTTTGGAGAAAGTAGGGTTTTTGGCCAGAATTTGGATTTGAAATTCGAGACGATGGGTTGATATTTGAGTGAAAATAAGGTTAGAATCGGCATGGGGAGGTTAAGGAGGTCCAGGGGTGTAAATTTGGGCAAATTTGGAAGATTGCCGCCGGCGGAGACGATTTCCGGCCGGCGGCAGAAAACGGCGGAGGACGACGGTGAGGCGGAGGTACGAGGAAGGAGAGTGTTTGGTCTCTAGGGTTTTTCAGAGATTAGGGCATTTTTATTTAATATCTAAGACTAATTATGGGTCGTTGGACGATAAGAAGTGAATGGCCGAGATCGATTAGAATTTAAGTATCTCAAAACGGCGTCGTATGATTAGCCTGGGAGCTGGACCGGATTATTGGGGATTTGGGCTTGGACTGGGGGGCCGAATTTGGGGGTTTTGGGCATTTGGGCTGGGATTTTGCACGAAAATGGCCCAAAATTGATGGCCTGCTTCCCTTTTCTTAATTTTAATTCCTTTTTAATTGTTTTCTTCTTTTCTTCTTG
>NW_017687432.1:0-6116 GCF_001879085.1 Nicotiana attenuata | reverse complement strand
CATGGCCATTCGAGTCAGACCTTTGACTCTCCTGGTTAGATCAGTAACTTTCAAGACCTTTCTCATTGCTCTTGGGTTTTTCTGAAACCCTAATCTCTAAGGTTTTTTCGATTTCTTTCAGATCTACCTTAGATCTATGCTTGCCATGAACTTTTAAGCATCTTCTCGAAGCTTCTTTAACATTGCTTTCAAAACGACTCTTCATCTTTTCCGATTAGGGTTTTTCTTTAAATTATTTCGAAACCTCTTCTCTGATTTTAACGTGTTTCTGATTTTGCTATGTTTTGCTCATGTCGTTCTTCTGTATGAGTCGGTATGTTGAAAACCCTAATTTCTCTTGGGTCTCATTCGAGTTCTGAAGCTGTTTGTTAGATAAGTGCTTGTTTGGTTAAGTTCTTGTTCGATTTACTTGTTTATCATCTTTTAAACTCGACTATTGTTGAAAAGAACCTATGTCTTTGGGTTTGAAACTGTTCATTTGAATACCTGACTCGATTTGAAGTTCCTTGTTTCAGAATCTCTTTTCTTTATGTGATTCCTCTGATTCTGGGTTTTTGCTATCTTTAAAACTCGACTATGCTTGAAACCCTAACTTTTCAAAAGGTTTTCTCATCTGTTACTGTGAAACCCTTTGCATGCTTCTGATACTCTATTTTTCTTCACTATTGATTCAATGTGACTTGACCTACTTGATTATTATGCTTCGAATGTTTGCTATCTACCGAACCTTGTGCTACTATTGTATGTTGTTTCTTTTGCCAATAGGTTTGGCCTTGCATGTCTAGTGTTTGTTCAGTCTATTTATATGCCGAGGTTCCTTCTTTGATTGATCTTCAATCTTGGGAATGATTTCGAAACTTTTCTTTTATGAATCATGATTTTACTCGCCTGTTTAGAATTGATTGATTCCTTTCCTTTTATTGTAATATTTACCTTGCTGAATCTATTTCCAAAATAAGGATATTTCTGTACTTAGACTCGATTGCTTACTTAATGTTTTTACTACTTCTTTTATGGCAATAATCAGGTTGTCTTTAAATTGATTTCCTTCCTTATTTTTGAATCCGTTAAACAGTGATTCCTAAATTAAAGGGAATCACTTGTATAATTGATTCTGACTAATTATTTCCATATTTGCACTAAAATTTTACTTATTTCCTCTCCTTCACTCGTTTTCAAAAGGTTATAAATACCATGCACCCCTCTTCTTTCAAACACACGAACACAAGGAATAAAAATACTTAAGTTCAGAACACACACTCCACTAAAACTCTCTCTCTTTTCTCTGTTGCTGCTTGTGTTGTTGCCTTACCTAGCCGGCTAAAAGCCAAGGCTAGGCTGTGGGAAGCTTGCTTAATTTTCTCTCTGCATTTGCATCTTTACTGGTATGTTCTAACTAATTTTCAGCATCAACAACAATATGTTTCTTTACTATTTCCTTCACCCTTGTTTGTTTCCTGCTTGTGTTTAATCAAGTTCCATTATTAAGCATGATGTAATCTGCCCTTCCCTCTTCTGAATTAATGCTTTCTTATGTATGAACTCTGTCAGTCACTATGAATCCTAAACCCCCATATCCCCTATGTGTTTGATATCATATGGTTGGTTTGGGGCATGTCAGCATTAGACATTGCTGTGCACGACCCAAACCTGACCCCCTCTGGGGTCATAACCTCCATATCCCCACTATGTGTTGTGTTCTCTGGCTGGCTTATGGGCATGCCAGCACCATCTATTGTTGTGCATGCCCAAACCTGATCCCTGCCTAAGGACATATGCTCCTTGCAATGTATTCCCAAACCCCTGACCCCTTTGTTTGAAAATACTGATTCTATGCTTTACTAGTACTATTTTCGATCACCCCTACCCCTCTCTATTCTCCACTCAGTTTTAAATCCCTATTCCTGTACTTCCACCATATTCTTAGACTTATGTTCTACCCCTCTTGTGTGAGCCTTGCCTTGGGACCCATGATCTCCCTCTAAACTTGGACACATAAGGGCTGGCCCTTCCACACTGCACTCATCTCTATCTGGTTCTGCAAACTTGGGTGTAAGCACTGCCCGGGGTCCCTTGAGACCCTTGGGGAACTTTGACACACTCAGGTCTGAGAAAGGCTTTGGAAACAAAAATGGCATTTTGAGGTGGTTTATTCCCTAACTCAGAGAGGAAGTCAAGAATCAAGCTTCCTCTAGTTGTAACTTCTTATTTTACGTTTTTTGATGTAATTCAGCGATTGGTCTGTAATAATTTGTAATAAACATTCGGGTTTGGCTAGTGGAAAAGGGATGGGTAATTATGCATTTTCAGCTGTTAGAAGGGTAGAAAGCATGTCTATAGGACTTACCTTAAATTCTGCATGTTCAATTCTGCATTTAGACACCTTGTCTATAGGACTTACTTTAATTTCTGCATGTTCAACTTTACATTTAGACACCATGTCTATAAGATCTGTCCTCTAATAAATTCTGCATGTTTGACTCTACATTTAGATGACCTACCTATAGGATTTGTTTAAAATTCTGCATGTTTGTTACCACACTTAGACACCATGCTTTTTAGGATCCAAACGGCTATAGGCAGATATCATGTTCATAATGTTAAAATCGGTATTTTCATAGAAAACATGCCTATAGGAATTTTCAAGTAAAATCCTGCCTGTTTCCATTTCACGTTCAACTAGATATCATGTCTATAGGAATTAAAATCAGCAATAATGGATATCATCGTCTGTAGAATCTGGAACTAGTCTAGTCTAAAATCAGCCTATCTCCTAATGTTCTGAATTAGTCTTTTAAACAACCCACTCTCTTCTTATTAACACGGTTTAGCCATCATGTTTATAGGATCTCAGCCAAACACCTAGGCAAACCTTAGGTAATAACAACAAATAAAACTGAGCCCGCT
This sequence comes from Nicotiana attenuata, assembly GCF_001879085.1. Classification (NCBI taxonomy): domain Eukaryota; kingdom Viridiplantae; phylum Streptophyta; class Magnoliopsida; order Solanales; family Solanaceae; genus Nicotiana; species Nicotiana attenuata. The sequence goes on along the minus strand of NW_017687432.1, from coordinate 3,209 downwards.
GCTGTTAACTAGTAATTGCTACAACCAGCAGGCAGGCCTGATTCGGACTTCTTATCTGAGTTACGTGATAAATTGGTCTGCTTCAACAACTTAAACTCCCCTTGCCTTAGTATTTTTAGATTCATTGTCGTTTGAGTCATGCTATTTGGTTGCTTTGCTTGAGGAGGTATACATGAGCCTTCAGTGTTTACGTGCTTCCCCTTTTAATGTGCAGTACTATGTGTTTTGTACGTCGCCTTAGCTTTTTCACCTTTGAAACCTCAAATTCAGCCTAATATCCCTCCCCTTTAGGACTAGTAGTCCTAAGTGCCTTCGGGACTGATAGGAAAGGGACGGGTAATAGCATGCAATAGTTGTCGAGGCCAATCTGCGCTTTAGTACCTTAACGGGGTGGGAAGGGTAGATATGGATATGATGACCGGTGTGCTAATACCACGTGTAGCCCCTCTTTTGAGGAGTGATTACCTGGTATTGCATTGATGTGATCCATATTATAAATAAACCTAGGACCCCCTCCCCTCTCTTTCTTTTCCTTTAAAGAATTATGACTTCTTTTCAAAATCAGCCTTTTAATGATTGCTCTATTTTACTTCCAAACATTTATGCATTACAATCCCCTCTTATTTGAGCCTTATCTGTTTACATGTTAATTGCACCAAATTCACAAAGAACTATCTGGCCGGGAACCACACTGGTGGATCTTGAGGGGTGCCTAACACCTTCCCCTTAGGATAATTTCAAGCCCTTACCCTATCTATGGTTATCAAACAAACTCAGAAGTGAACCTTGTAGGTGTCCTAATGCACCTTAAATCATTAGGTGGCGACTCTTCAAATGCAAAACCCAGTTCCCAAAAGGAACGAGTTGTCCTATACCCAAAATGTCATAAACCCGATCTCCCGATGCAAAGAGGGAAAAAGGGGGCGCGACAATTCCTTGAGTGCTCCTGCGTATGTGTCTACACTGGTGGGTGATTCTATTGTGGTAGATCGTGTCCATCGTTCCTGTATAGTTGTGATTGGGGGTCTTGAGACTCGAGTAGATTTGTTACTTTTGGATATGGTTGATTTTGATGTTATATTGGGGATGGACTGGTTATCACCTTACCACGCTATCTTGGACTGTCATGCCAAGACTGTGACCTTAGCCTTGCCGGGGTTGCCTCGTTTATAGTGGAGAGGGACTCCTGGTCATTCTACCCGTAGGGTTATCTCGTATATGAAGGCTCGGCGTATGGTCGAGAAGGTGTGTTTGGCCTATTTGGCATATGTTCGTGATTCTAGTGCTGAGGTTCCTTCTATGGATTCTGTGCCTGTTGTTCGTGAGTTTCCTGAGGTTTTCCCTTCAGACCTGCCGGGTATGCCACCCGACAGGGATATTGACTACTGCATTGATTTGGCTCCGGGTACTCAGCCCATTTCTATTCCGCCGTATCGTATGTAAGGGTGTTAAACGGGTCGGGTCAGCCCGGTTCCGGACCGGCCCAGACCGGTAGAAGGGGGCTGGGTTGGGCTGGGTTAAGGGTGATTCGCGGGTTGCATCGTTCACCTTCGATATACCGGTTAACCGGACCGGTATAACCCGGTTGATGAACAGTGTTATGAAACCGGTTAACCGGCCCGGCCCGGCCCAGACCGGTTTAACGGTAAAAAAAAATTTAGTTTTTTTTTAAATTGGGCCCAGATCTGACCGTTGGCAACGGTCCATTTCAGAAAATGGCCGTTGCCCAATGGCTGAATTGCACAAATAGGCTAATTTTGAGTTTTCTTTTCTTTAAATTAACTCCCCTTTGAAAAACTATAAATACCCCCCCCCCCCCTTCCTCATTTCTTCACTCATCTCTCAATTCTCATTTCTCAATCTCAATTCTCAAATCTCAATTCAAGATTTCAAGTTAAATCATGCCTCGTACTTCTAGAGTGCGCTCATATGTTTGGCAACACTTTGAGGTGGTAGAAGAAAATGAAGAAGGTCAGAAAGTAAAGTGCAAGAACTGTGGTCAAGTCTTAAATCTTCGTTCAAGGTCTGGCACAGGCAGTTTAAGGAAGCATATAAAGTATTGTCTTGAGCGTCCTCCGGAATTCGTATTTAAGATTTTAAGACAATTTGTGTTATTTTAAAATTATTAGACGTATTTATGCTTAATGTTTTAGTTTGTTAGATTAATTTGAAGTATTATTAATTTATTATGCATGAAAATTTAGTTTTACTATTTTTTTGTTAATTTACTTTTTAAATGCAAATTTTAATTTTGTAATTTTGAAATAAATGTAGCACTTGCAATTTATAAGTGCAATTTTTTTCCATCTTCCTTGTATTCTTTATATTAATACAAAGTATTAATATAACTTACAATAGCTATTTACAAAATACAAAAAAAAATTAAAAAATACGCTAAACCCGCCCCGGCCCGGCCCGACCCCCTCAACCCGTAACCCTTACGGTTCAATTTTTACCTGGATGAACCCGAACCCGTTAAATCCGGTAAGCCCCAACCCGTAACCGGCCCAGACCATAACCCGTACGGGTATAAAAAATCCCAACCCAGTCCGGCCCGGCCTACCCGTTTAACACCCTTAGACTAGATCCATAGACTTAGTGTTCTAGCTAGGAATTAAGTCTAATTTGCATAAATGAATTCGACAATCATCATGGTCCATGTAATGTGTTTTCCCCAAAAATAGAAAAGACATTCAATCGCTACTAGAAATCAGGTAAATATCAATCAAAAAAACCGATCAACTTTGGTCAGTTATGGCCAATTACCGAGCAAATACGATCAAATACGCTTGGACAGTATTTTGATGGTCGTTTTAATATACCGACCAAAGTTGGTCGGAAATTACCGACCAACGTTGGTCGGTAAATTAAATTAAAAAAAAAAATTGCGGAAAAAACCGATCAAAGTTGGTCGGTATTTTAATTATGTAATCAAAAGATTCACCGTCTGGGAATTGAACCGGGATGTATACTGTGGCAGAATATTATTCTACCACTAGACCATTGGTGCATTTTGTTTTAAGATCGTCTTCTTTTTTTTATTTGTACTCTTTAATTGTATTTTCGTATGAAAATAATCGACCAAAGTTGGTCGGTTTTATTAAAAAATAAAATTACCGACCAAAGTTGGTCGGTTTTTTAAAAGGCAGAATAGCCTAAGAGGCACTTATACTTATACCGTTTTGACATCCCGGTCCCTATACTTCATA
>NW_017687431.1:5419-6116 GCF_001879085.1 Nicotiana attenuata | reverse complement strand
GGATCCATCGAAGGCCTTGACATTGATAGCCCCATCTTTGATTTCGTGCAGGCTTTTTCCCAAGGTTCTGAGAGTTATCAGCGGACAGATGTTGAGGCTGGATCCTCCATCGATCAGGACTCTAGTGATGAAATAATCCTCGCATTGCACGGTGATATGCAGTGCCTTGTTGTGGCTCAGTCCTTCCGGCGGCAGCTCATCTTCCTGGAAGGTGATTTTATGGCTTTCCAGCACTTGTCCTACCATATTTGCCATTTCGCCTCCAGTTATGTTGTTGGGCACATAAGCTTCGCTCAGTATCTTCATTAAGGCATTCTTGTGAGCGTCAGAGCTCTGTAGAAGAGCTAGGATGGAGATCTGTGCTGGTGTTTTGTTTAATTGCTCAACGACCGAGTACTCCTTAGCTTGTATTTTCTCCAAAGATCGTAGGGCCCAGTTTCAATGGGCCGTCCCGAGGCTTGCTTACTGGACTCAGCTAAGTGTTCTGGGGTATAAATCCTCCCTGTTCTGGTCATTCCTTGTGCAGCAATTGTTTCTCCTGTCTTGGTCTTTCCTTTCCTCCTAGCTTCGGCAGTGTAATCCCATGGTATGGCATTTGAGTGAAATGGTGTTATGTCTGACATTGCCACAGGAATAGGTACCCTTGGGGGTAACACAGCAACTTCAAAGGGTGCAGGTGCTTTTGGAACTCCAAATT
>NW_017687431.1:0-706 GCF_001879085.1 Nicotiana attenuata | reverse complement strand
GTTGACCCTTTCAATGTGGTGGTATGTTTCTCCGCCTACTCTCCTTCTGCCTCCAATCATTGGGATGGTCTGATGACTATATATGGGGTTACGTACCATCGCCATGAATAATCACCTCCTGGCGATTCCATTCGAACTTCACTGCCTGATGCAGGGTCGATGCTATGGCTCCAGCGGCGTGGATCCAGGGCCGTCCTAACAGCAGGTTGTAGGATACCGGGACGTCTATTACTTGAAAGTCGACGTCGAACCATGTTGGCCCTATTTGTAAGCATAGGCTGATTTCTCCAATAGTAGATCTCTGGGATCCATCGAAGGCCTTGACATTGATAGCCCCATCTTTGATCTCGTGCAGGCTTTTTCCCAAAGTTCTGAGAGTTATCAGCGGACAGATGTTGAGGCTGGATCCTCCATCGATCAGGACTCTAGTGATGAAATAATCCTCGCATTGCACGGTGATGTGCAGTGCCTTGTTGTGGCTCAGTCCTTCCGGTGGCAGCTCATCTTCGTGGAAGGTGATTTTATGGCTTTCCAGCACTTGTCCTACCATATTTGCCATTTCGCCTCCAGTTATGTTGTTGGGCACATAAGCTTCGCTCAGTATATTCATTAGGCATTTCTGTGAGCGTTCAGTAGCTCTGTAGAACAGCTAGGATGGAGATCTGTGCTGGTGTTTTGTTAATGCTCAACGCCGAGTACTCCTTAG
>NW_017687430.1:5443-6116 GCF_001879085.1 Nicotiana attenuata | reverse complement strand
AATTTCTCAAATCCGGCCCCCGGGCCCACATCTCGGAATCCGATAAAAATCACATCAATAGAATCCTCATCCGCTCACGAGTCTATACATATCAAGAACATCAAAATCGGACCTCAAATGGCCCCTCAAATCCCTAATTTACACTTTTCAAATTCAAGCCCTAATTCTTCAATACTAGGCTTACATGATTAATTAGATAGAATTCACACAGGAATCGAGTATTGAGTTCAAAAATATTACTTCCAAGTGATTCCCCTTGAATCCCTCTTCAATCCTCTTCAAAAATCTTCAAAATTGACCAACAATGGAGGAACTTAACCTCAAATTCGCGGAAATGAGCTTTTAAAACATTCTGCCCAGCTCTTATTTTTCCTTCATTGCGATCGCGGGAAATCCTTCGCGATCGCGAAGCACAAATACTCAGCTCCAAAAATTTACTCTACGCGAACACATAAAACACCCCGCGAACGCGATGCTCAACCCTTTTACACTACGCGATCGCGGACCCACCTGCTGCGTTCGCAATGACGAAAATCCAGCCAAGACCCCAGGTCCAATAACTCTACGCGAACGCGACCTCCCTACGCGTTAACGATAAAAACTTCCTAACTCTATGCGATCGCACTCATCCTCGCGTAACGCACTTGAACAACATCGGACGCCCCGTCACGAA
>NW_017687430.1:0-1392 GCF_001879085.1 Nicotiana attenuata | reverse complement strand
GTAGAGTAGAAGATGATAATATAAGTAGTATAAAGATGAAGATGCCATCTTTCAAGGGAACAAGGGATCCAGACTTGTACCTTGATTGGGAGAGAATGGTTGAAGCCATATTTGATTGTCACACCTACTCTGAAGGTAAGAAGGTTAAACTTGTTGTTGTTGAGTTTTCTGACTATGCTGCTATTTGGTGGAAAAAGCTTACTAGGGACAGATTGCAAGAAGGACAAGCACATATTGCTACTTGGGCTGAGATGAAGAGGGTGATGAGGAAGAGATTCGTACCATCACACTTTCAAAGAGAGCTACAACAACGTCTTCAAACATTGAAGCAAGGGTCTATGTCTGTGGATGAGTACTTTAAGGCGATGGATATGGCTATGATCCAAGCTAATTGTATGGAGGAAGAAGAGGCTACAATGGATAGATTTTTAAATGGTTTAAATAAGGAAATAACTGATGTAGTTGAATTACAACAATATGTAACAATAGATGAGTTAGTTGATTTGTCTATAAAGGTAAATTTGAGAACAAAGATGGAGGTAAAACCTTTAACCCTAAACCTTTTACACCTTTTTGTTCTATTCAATGTCATAAATGTAAAGGAAGGGGACATATGATGCATGAATGTCCAAGTAGAAGAAACATCATTATTAGAGAGGATGGGGGATATGAGAGTGAAAAAAGTGAGGGACAAGAAGAAAAGTGAGATGTGAGTGATGAAGATGATGTAGAACTACCTAATGATGGCATGGTTGGGGTAGTTAGGAGGATTATGACTATCAATTTGGGAAGCAATAGTGAAGCACAAAGAGAGAATATACTCCATACTAGGTGTGGGATAAAGGAAAAAACTTACTCTATGATCATTGATAGTGGTAGTTGTGCTAATGTGGTGAGTTCATACTTTGTGGAAAAACTGGGACTTGCATGCATGAAACACCCTGCTCCCTATAGACTCCAATGGTTAAACGATAGTGGTGAACTAAAGGTAAACAAATAGTGTATGATTTCCTTTAATGTTGGTAGATATGAGGATGATATTCTTTGTGATATAGTACCTATGCAAGCTTGTGATATATTACTGGGTCGTCCTTGGTAGTATGACAGGAATGTTTTTCATGATTGGAGAAAGAATAGATATTCTCTTGAACTAAATGGCAGGAAATTTACTCTTGCACCTTTATCTCCTTCTCAAGTGTTTGAAGATCAAGAGAGATTAAGGGAAACAATGGGAAAACCAAGGGGAGGGATAAAAGTGAGCTTGAGGAAAAGAAAGAAAGAAGGCCAAGAATAGAAAAAAGAGAGATGGCGAGAGAAAGAGAGAGGGGGCAGGCAATTTCAGAGAAGAGAATAAAAGGGGTTACGAGTGAAAAAATAGACAGTCTGGTGAGA
>NW_017687429.1:3974-6116 GCF_001879085.1 Nicotiana attenuata | reverse complement strand
GAGTTAATGTGCTCAACTGAGCTGTGGTAGCAAGGGTAGGTGCTCAAGGTGTTAAATAGTGATTTCAGACAACTCCGGTGCAGTTCTCAGCATGTTCGGGGATGGATGTATGTTTAAGTGGGAGAGAATGTAATGACCTGATCGGTCGTTTGGAGCTCTAGCGCGTCGTTCAACAGTTTGAGGCCATGAGTAGCTTCATTTCAGGTATTATGACTTGTACGCATGGTCGGAATTGAATTCCGGGAAGTTCGGAGTTGATTTGGAAAGAGAATTCTCATTTCAGAAGCTTTAAGTTGAAAGAATTGACTAAGATTGGATTTTAGAGTAAACGACCTCGGAATCGGGATTTGAAGGTTCCAGCAGGTTCGTATGATGATTTCGGACTTGGGCGTATGCCCGGATCGAGTTTTGGGTGACCCTGGAGCGTTTTGGCGCCTATTGTGGAAGTTAGCATTTTGGAAGAATTTCATAAATTTGGGTTTAAGTGAATTTCAGTGTTATCAATGTACGTTTGGGATTCCGAGTCTGGGAATAGATCCGTATGGTGATTATGGCATTGGGAGCGCGATCAGAAGTGAATTCGGAGGTCTGTAGGTCGTTTTGGAGTCACTTGGCTAAAGATAGAAATTTGAAGGTTTTCGAGAAGTTTGACCGGAAGTGGACTTTTTGATATCGGGGTCGGATTCCAATTCTGGAAGTTGGAGTAGGTCCGTAATGTCGAATATGACTTGTGTGCAAAATTTGAGGTCAATCGGACGTGATTTGATAGGTTTCGGCATCAAATGTAGATGTTTGAAGTTCATAAAGTTCGAATTGAGGTGTGATTCGTGATTTCGGCGTTGTTTGATGTAATTTGAGGCTCGAGAAAGGTCTGCATTATGTTTTGGGACTGGTTGGCATGATTGGTTGGGGTCCCGGGGGCCTCCGGTGGATTCCAGATGGTTAACGGATCAAATTTAGAGTTTGAATAAGCGCTTCAGCAGCTGGTATCTAGTGTAACCGCACCTGCGAGGTTTTGGCCGCAGGTGCAGAGCCGCAGAAGCGGCCAAAGGAGCGCAGATGCGGTTGAGATGGGAGAAGGCTGGGACCGCAGATACGGTCAAGTCACCGCAGATGCGGTAGTGGGGCCGCACCTGCGGAACCGTAGAAGCAGTCAATTGACCACAGGTGCGGAAAGGCTGGAGGCAGTGTGTTCTTTTAAAATCGGAAGATGGTCATTTTCCTCCCCTTTTCGTTTGGTGTGGGAGATTTTGGAGAGCTTCAAGGGGAAATGTTCTTCAAGTATCTCAAGGTAAGTTGTTCCCGCTCATTACAAGTTAAATACATGATTTAGATATGGATTTGAACATGGAAATTAGTGGAAAACTTGGGGTTTGAGTAGTATTCTTGGATTTTGACCGCGATTTTGGACATGAAATTTAGAGTAAATTATATATTTGAGTTCATGAGGTTATGGGCAAACTTTATCTTTGAAAAATTTCGGAATCCACGCACGTGGGCCCGAGGGCATTTTTGTCAACTTTTTGATCGGGGTTAGGAATTATTATAAATTGGATCATTAGGAGTAATTGAGCATATATTAATGGATCTGCATAATTATTGGCTAGTTTTGGAGCATTGTGCATCGATTTGAGTCTTCGGAAGGGCGTGTAATGCCCGTTATGGAACTTCGGAGCGAGGTGAGTCTCCTTTCTAACCTTGTAAGAGGGAGTTGTCCCCATAGGTGAATTAATCGAATACGTGCTGTTAGTTTTATTGTGGACGCTACGTACGCACGAGGTGACGAGAGTCCGTGCGTAGCTATGCTTATGTCCGGCTAGTCTAGGACCCAAAAGCATACTTTACTTGTAATACTTGTAACCTTATTGTTAGTTTAAATTGCTTAAATCATATCGAAGTGGCAAATGACTTTCTAAAAGAGTTAAACTTCATTTTCTTGACTTATAAAAGAGAAATTTACACCTCCTTGAATAATTGTTTCCCTGATGAAGTCTTGATTGACTGTTAAAATGTGTGTTTCTATGTGTACCTGCGTCGCATGTATGATTCGCGAGCAGGGTGATTGTTTATTTACATTTGACCGCGTCGCATGTATGATTCGCGAGCGGGGTAATAGATGCATCTATGGTTCGCGCCATTCGA
>NW_017687429.1:0-1995 GCF_001879085.1 Nicotiana attenuata | reverse complement strand
CATGTTGGCATGTTAGGTGCCGTGAGTGGTGTGGAATTTGAAGGTGAGGAACGAGGTTGCGGTTTGGTGTTGACAAGGACGTCACGAGCTCGGATGAGCATGAAGGGGATTTGAATGTTTAGAGTAAGCTGGCATTGTCTTCAGCGTCACCTGGGATCAGTGTTTTGTGAAAGAGGCTTTGCATCCTGGTTATGGATTCTTGATCGCTTTTCAGTGTTAGTGCAGCCGATGGTATGGATGTGCATACTTGTTATCTGATACAGAAGGTCGTGGGGGCGTGTCCCATGGGAAGATTGTATAAGTGTGGCATGTAGTCACTTGATTGATTGGAGAATGAAACCAAGTATGAAGATTGTGGTGATATCGTTAATTTGAGAATTTATGCCTGGAGGGCACTCGGTTTATTGGGTGGTAGACTGTGAAGGATTACTTCGGTTGTGATGGTTATTCTTGTGGGTTATGGGAAAAATGAGTTATTATGGACCCAGAAAAGATTATTGGCCTAGTTCGGTACGATCAGAATCGGCTTGAGGTCTGTGGATGGATTTAAATATGAATATGGGCTCTATATCAGGCCGAATGTGTTCATTTCAGCATAGCTCTCTGTATGGAGGAGTATTTGGGCGTTAAATGTTATTTCATCGTCGGCTATTTCATGTAATGCTATATTGTGCCGCGTGAGTTGAGAAACGGCTTGGTAAATTTCTTAAGTGTTGAGGTTCCACGTAGCGAACAGGATGGCTCTTTAGTTTCAGAACATTTATCGCACCTCAGTTGTGCTTGAGTTTGTTAGCTTATGGCTCTATATGTCCCCTCAGGGATGGTATTATGCACTTAGCGTGCTTGTGGCCGATATTCGGTATTGTGTTGTAATGAGCAATTTAGCTCGATGTGTATCTCCTTATGTGAATTTCATGTGTGGATTGGGTGGCACGCCGCCATGGGTATGTTGCTTGGATTGGGTTGCACGACGCAATAGTGTGATGATGATTACAGTCCCTTATATTCTATTCTGTGTGTTTTGTTTCCATTTTCGGAGGAAAGTTCATATTAGCTGCGTGAGTGGAGTAGTCCCTTCCAGAGTTCGTCTTTCTTATGTATCACATTCGAGTTGGTAGCCTATTGGCACATTGTGGCATCATATGAGACTTTTGGTCATGTCTGGGGTGGCTTGTTGCCTGAGCAGTTTGTACTGGGTGAGACAAGGTTATTGGATCTAGGATCAATGCAATCAGATTGTACGAAATATATTAAAGAGTAAAGATCATTATTTGGTTCAGAATGGGGTAATGTTCTTGTCAGGAGTGTAGCCTCAATGATTTGTCGACTTGGCAGTTGGTTATGGATTTCTACACGTCTCTTCTGTCGTGGCAGTGTTGCAAGAGTTGGAACAAGACTTATATATATCATGAGGTGCGTTGTGAGCATCAGATTCGGGGAATGTTGGTTATTATGATCAGAGAATGTTATTATGGTCCTGTGAATGATGTGGTGCATGGTGAGAATTCAGCAAAGGTATGCAGTCATGTTCTGGTACCTCGTGTAGTGATTGCTACGGTGTTCATATGTTGGAAGAAGGCCTAGCGGAGAATTCCGGATGTGGGAATTGGGATCTAACCTTATTTGCTTGAATAAAAGAGAATATCTTCAGATTTGATCGAGTTAATGTGCTCAACTGAGCTGTGGTAGCAAGGGTAGGTGCTCAAGGTGTTAAATAGTGATTTCAGACAACTCCGGTGCAGTTCTCAGCATGTTCGGGGATGGATGTATGTTTAAGTGGGAGAGAATGTAATGACCTGATCGGTCGTTTGGAGCTCTAGCGCGTCGTTCAACAGTTTGAGGCCATGAGTAGCTTCATTTCAGGTATTATGACTTGTACGCATGGTCGGAATTGAATTCCGGGAAGTTCGGAGTTGATTTGGAAAGAGAATTCTCATTTCAGAAGCTTTAAGTTGAAAGAATTGACTAAGATTGGATTTTAGAGTAAACGACCTC
>NW_017687428.1:0-6116 GCF_001879085.1 Nicotiana attenuata | reverse complement strand
CTTTAGAATAAGTCTGCGTAACTGGTAAAGTTGCTGGTAAAGTAAAATTGAAGCGGAGCTTTGGTGTAACTGGTAAAGTTGTTGCCATGTGCAGGGGCGGATTTAGGGGGGCGCAAGGGGGTTCACCCGAACCCCCTTCGCCGAAAAATTACACTGAATATATAAGGCAAAATCTGGTTTTTATCTCTATCTATTAAGTTTTGAACACCCTTGACACAACCCTAAAGTGTAGTTTAGTGGTCAAGGGGGTTCAAAACCTTTATAAGGTCACAGGTTCAATTCCCACTAGCCACAATTTTTTTTTGAACCCCCTTCGTGGAGATCCTGGCTCCGCCACTGGCCATGTGACCAGGATGTCACGGGTTCAAGTCGTGGAAACAACCATTTGCAGAAATACAAGTAAGGCTCTATACCTAATGTCTTGTTACCCGGTAATTAATCAATTACCCGCATAATTTAAAAATTATCTCAAATTACTTAAAATTCTACTTATTTTTAATATACTTTATACATACTTTATACATTATACTATCGTGGTCATATAGTACCTTGCATGGTACTAGTTCATAATTATCGGGTATTATCGCTCAACCTGTATTTTATACCAAATTGACCACTTTCAACGAAACTCATTTTCTTTAATTCGTGTACCCTTTATCCTTCATGACACTTCTGTATCGCTTGTTATAAATAGCGTAAATNTTGGTGGTGTGTTATTTTTAAAGGAATATGCAAAATACATGTATAGAAGTAGAATGAGACTGGAAAATAAATTAAATCATAACTGGCAGATGAATAGATGGAAAAAATATATACACATTTTGTTTTTATTTTACACTTGCATGTAATAAACTCATTTACTTTTTTGGTTTGAAGTGTCGAGAGGTTTGAGTCTAGGTTTTGCATTACTCAAGCTGACATTCTTGCTTCCGCTTCGTCCACCATCGTTCGTGCGTCACTATACTCCAAGTCTCCAACTTGGTAGTTTTTACCGCCTTTTACAGCCAAACCTCCATTTCTCTTACCCGTTATTCCTTTCAGAGGCGGAGCTAGAGTGTCCCGAGCGGGTTCGGCCGAACCCAATAGCTTTAGTTCGAATTCTGTATTTATCTTTAAAATTCATTAAATATATAAGTTATTAATTTAGATCCCAATAATTATTCCGAACCCATAAACTTGAAATTCTGGCTCCGCCTCTGATCCCTCCTGTTTGGCTCTAATACAATTGAAACTTCGTAATTGACTAGTTGTAATTGGATTTCAACTATTGGTGAGGTGGTCATACCTTCCTTCCTACTTTTTACGTTTTTGCCAGATTAATGAATAGCTGAAAAGTTTGTTGAAAAGAAGAGAAACTAATACAATAACATAGCAATAAATCTATAGTAGTAGTAATTAAGAATGGCTGATTACCAAACGAACTCTTTTAGTACTGTTTTTCATTTAGAGGCAATTCCTTATAGAGTAAAATGATATAATAGACTTTATGGTTAAATGGGCCAAACTCCACAATTTTGTAACTCATTTAATTTGGCAGTAATAATTGGGCATATGCATGAAAATCTCCTAAAATGTGCCAGCCCTATTGGCTATTGCATGTTTTTATGTTGAACCAATATAATCGGTGCAACGCTCGGTTGTCACGTTAAAATTATTTACGCGTTTGGTAAACACACAAAAATACTTATAACTTGAATTCGTCCCCGATTGGTTGGCGGTAGGGGTAACAATTTGAGCTTAAATACATTTGACCCACCCGCCCAAAGTTCGTTTGGTGATTGACCAGCTCATTTGTTGAACTCAGCCCACCTTGATCCATTTCATCTCAACCCATCAAAAGTTGATTTGATTTTTAGCCTAAACTGATCCATGAGTAACTCTGCAAATAATTTTCTTTTTGTTGATATATTATATATATGACCACAACAAAAGAAAAAGAGTATTGTTTGATAATAAAATAATTCATAAGAAAACAACACACATTAATTAAAGCTTGATAAGAGTTGGGCGGGTTTGACTATGATCTAAATTTAACCCATCTTAACCCAGTTCATCTCATCCCAAGTAATATTTACGCGGGTCATTAACCTGCTTATTAATTAATTCACTCTATTTTAATTCGCCTAAGATTAATTCAACCCGCCCATTTGACACTCTAAGCAGCGGAGTAAAGGCCATATTGTGATTTTTCAGTTCTATATGCAAATCTGGGTGCACAAAACAAAAGGCCAGAGCCTCTGGTAACAATATAAGTACAATAATAGTAGAAACAAGAGAACGAAATGAAATATTTAAAAAGTTCTTTTTTTTGTAGAGAAGTGGCGTAAGACAATTCAGAGTTTGCCGCAGAATTCAGTGTTTGCAGTTAAATTATATATGCCTAAAAAGAATTACTACCAAAATTTAATTGATTCAACTTTTAACGTTCTTTAACACTTGATATAATTTTTAAAATTATGAGTTCAACATTTTGATATTTGTTAAAATTTTAGTGACTTTTCTCTCTCGCTCGCGCACACATGCACGTATATTTTGAAAAAGAATATTGGGTTCAGTTAAACATGTTAAGTTGCTAATTGAAGCTACTTCCTCCGTCGCATATTATCTGTCATGATTCTTTATACACGTCCCTTAAGAAAATTAGTTAGGATGAGATTTTGACTACTTTAACCTTATTCATGTCTTAATATTTAATCTCTCTTCGTTGAATATTTTCTCAATTTATGTTTCAGATGGTAAAAGTTGTTAGGATTCCAGTGTTTGTTGATCGCATTTGAGTATAAGATAAAGTGTTTAAGAAAACAAGGTTTACTTATTGATATTTGAACAAAGTTATCCATAAGGTGTTTGTATTCTTCAAGGATAATTATTACTAAGGGCAAAAAAGAAAAAAAATAATCAATTTTATCTTGAACTTCTAAGATGACAAATAATCTGAGACAACTTTTCTTAATAACCACGACTGATAATATGAGGCGGGAAGAACATTCACCTGTTTATGGATAGTATAATTAAATATATTTCTTAAGAGTTTCCAATGTCTCAATTTTAAATCAACTTGACTAAAATCAAGAATAATTAGCACTAGTAATTAAGTACTTTTAGCTAGTAGTACGTATTACTAGAGACTAGAGTTAGGAGTAGTATATATTTCCATGTGACTTGTACATCAACTTACTTCCTATTCTTGTTTTAGGGAAGAAATTCATATAACAAAACTAACAAAGAAAATGTGTATAGCAGTGTTCATTTGGCAAGCTCACACTCAATATTCATTTTTGTTATTGCTTAACAGAGATGAATATCACAATAGGCCAACAAAGGCTGTCCATTGGTGGGAAGGTGAAGAAATTGTTGGTGGCAGAGATGAAGTTGCTGGTGGCACTTGGTTAGCTTCTTCAAGACAGGGTAGAGTTGCTTTTCTCACTAATGTTTTGGAACTTCATGCCCTACCTCTAGCCAAAAGCCGAGGTGACCTACCTGTCCGTTTCCTACAGGTATATACACCGTCAGTTTAAAGAATATTTACACTGTCGAGTATTAGGGTTGAAGGTTAGGAGATTGTCGAGCGTTTTCTTCTTTGTACCGGGAAGTGGGCTAGTCTGATAACGTTTTATCTTGGACCGTTAGTGGCTTATGTTGTGTTCACACTATTTTTCTGTTTTTCATAGTACTGTGACATTATTACTGGTTATTGTTATTGCTTTTCCATCTATTTCTTGTCTCTTACGATATTATTTTTCTACTTTCTGTGGCTGCTATGGATCTACTGTCCCTTTTCGTCTTCTTGAGCCGTGGGTCTTTTGGAAACAACATCTCTACTCCTTCGGAGTACGGATAAGGTCTACGTACACTCTATCCTCCGCAGACCCCACTTATGGAATTTTAATGGGTTGTTGTTACACTATCTGTTAACGTAATATTTGTTGCAGTAGATTGTCTATCTTGTTCCGTCAAGAAATCAGAATTGTCATGAATTTGTGACTATGATTTCAAACAAGGTGATGTTGATTATATGAAAGCAAATTTTGATATTGAAGTTTTGTTGGGTATTTTGCAGAGCAGAAAAGGTCCAATGGAATTTGCAAAAGAGTTGGTGAATGAAGGGAATGAATACAATGGATTTAATTTGATATTAGCAGACATTGAAAGTAAATCAATGGTGTATGTATCAAATAGGCCCAAGGGAGAGCCCATGGTTATACAAGAAGTCCATCCAGGTGTTCATGTGCTCTCCAATGCAAAGCTGGACTCTCCTTGGCCCAAGGTTAGTAGCAATAAGGATATACTTACCCCAGGATGGAATATGGAATTGTATTCAATGGCGGATGTAGCACTACGCTTTCAATTGAATCTATAACCTTTAAGGCGGAACATAAATTTAGGCGTAAAAATTTGTTAAAATTGTAAGAAATAGTAAATATGAACCAATAACTTTGAAAATATGATGGGTTCAATGTTAAAAACATCAAATATTGAACCCATAAAAATTAAAATTTTGGATCCGCCTCTGATTGTATTTATTTCGTATTTGGTTGAGAGTATTTGTTAGAAAAATAATGGGATGAAATAATCTGGCTTCGATAGTTTAATCACTGTCCTTAAGGAATTAAAGCTTCTCACTTTATTGCTACAGGGATAATAGCAGAATTATTCTAGGATTTTACAAAACCTCTGAAATTCGAATTTCAGCAATTAACTCGAATTTCTCACAAGAACAGAATATTTGTGAGTCGTAAAAAATAAGTAGAAGAGAAAGAGATGGAAATTTCAAATGTTAGATAATATGGGTATTTATAATACATTTAGGAGTCTGCTGGAATTAACAGACTCATCTCTTCATAACAGGCACCTTTAAAATCAATAGTCACCTTTTTTGAATTTTAAAAATTGTTAAAAAAACGTTTTTCTGAAATTCAATTAAAAAACATTTTTAATTAATTAATAAAATAATATAGTCAAATTTCAATTTTCCTCCAAAACATCCTTAAAATATTCAAACTATATAAGACAAAGAAATGCTTTTAAACACTTCTTCCTTTCTTTCTTTTCCCAATGAGGGACAAAACAACGTCTTCTCAAATACTCCATCAAACACTAACTAATATCTAACAGTATTAGCTAGTGGTGGGATAAATTTTATACCAAAATGGTGGGATTAGCTATCCCATACACAGACCTCTCTATAACCGTCATCTTTGATTGTAGAGTGGGATATCTAATTCCATGGGATATTATTCTTGTCTATCCCATTTGATAACCAAACTACACCTTATAGGATTAGGACTATAGGCAATTTGAAGTTTATTTTGTGCTCTTGATTGTGAATTTCAGGCTCAAAGATTGAAGTTGAGTTTTAAAACAATGCTGGATGTATACAAAACAAGTGAAAAATGCATTTGCGTCAAAGAGATGATAGAGAAGTTGATGAGGGACACAACCAAAGCAGAAAAAGACAAATTACCTCGTATTTGTTCTCTGGATTGGGAGTTGGAACTTAGCTCCATATTTGTCGAAGTAGACACTCCACTGGTAATTTTCTTTTTGAAATTAAATAATCAATTTTCATTCATCCTATTCTTTAGAATAAGTCTGCGTAACTGGTAAAGTTGCTGGTAAAGTAAAATTGAAGCGGAGCTTTGGTGTAACTGGTAAAGTTGTTGCCATGTGCAGGGGCGGATTTAGGGGGGCGCAAGGGGGTTCACCCGAACCCCCTTCGCCGAAAAATTACACTGAATATATAAGGCAAAATCTGGTTTTTATCTCTATCTATTAAGTTTTGAACACCCTTGACACAACCCTAAAGTGTAGTTTAGTGGTCAAGGGGGTTCGAAAACCTTTATAAGGTCACAGGTTCAATTCCCACTAGCCACAATTTTTTTTGTAACCCCCTTCGTGGAGATCCTGGCTCCGCCACTGGCCATGTGACCAGGATGTCACGGGTTCAAGTCGTGGAAACAACCATTTGCAGAAATACAAGTAAGGCTCTATACAATAGACCCTTGTGATCCGAACCTTCCCCGAATTCCGCGCATAGCGGGAGCTTATGCACCGGCAGCCCTGCCTATCTTTAGTCTAAAAATATTTTCATAACCTTTTTCTTGTTGTGGTATAAA
>NW_017687427.1:0-6117 GCF_001879085.1 Nicotiana attenuata | reverse complement strand
GAGCAAAATGGCTGTTGAGATTCAGATCGTATGTCGCACCTCAGTTGTGCTCGAGTTTGTAGCTTATGGAACTATATGTCCCCTCAGGGATGGTATTATGCACTTAGCGTGCTTGTGACCGATATTCGGTATCTTGTTGTAATGAGTAATTCAGCTCGATATGTATCTCCTTATGTGAGTTTTATGTGCGGATCGGGTTGCACGCCGCAACAGTGAGATGATAATTATAGCCCCCTATATTCTATTCTATGTGTTTTGTTTCTCCATTTTCTGAGGAAAAGTTCATAATTGTTGCGTGATTTGAGTAGTCCCTTCCAGAGTTCATTTTCCTTATGTGTCGCGTTCGAGATGGTAGCCTATTGGCACGTTGTGGCATCACATGAGACTTTTGGTCATGTCAGGGGTGACTTGTTGCCTGAGCCGTTCGTACAGGGTAAGATAAGGTTACTGGATCTAGGATCAGTGCGATCGGATTATATGAAGTATATTAAGGAGCAAAGACCATTATTTGGTTCAGAAAGAGGCGATGGTTCTTGACAGGAGTATAGATCCTATGAATCGTTGATTCGGCAGTTGGTTATGAATTTCTACATGTCCCTTCCATCGTGGCGGCATTGCGAGAGTTGGAACAGGACTTATATATGTCATGGGGTGCATTGTGAGCATCAGATTCGGGAAATGTCAACTATTATGATTAGAGAGTTTTATTATGGTCTTGTGAATGATGGGGTGCATGGTGTGAATTCAGCAAGGGTGTTCAGTCATGTTCTGGTGCGGCGTGTGGTGATTGGTACGGTGTTCATATGTCGAAAGTAGGCCTGGCAGAGAATTTCGGATGTTGAAACTGGGCTCCAAGGCTTATTTGCCTAAATGAAAGAGGTTATCTTTAGATTTGATCGATCTGATGTGCCCAACTGAGTTGTGGTAGCACGGGTAGGTGCCCGAGGTATTAAGCAGTGATTCCAGACAACCCCAGCACAGTTCCTAGCACGTTCGAGGACGAACGTATGTTTAAGTGGGAGAGGATGTAACGACCCGACCGGTCGTTTTGAGCCCTAGCACGCCGTTCAGCAGTTCGAGGCCATGAGCAGCTTCAATTCAGGCATTATGACTTGTACGCGTGGTCGAAATTAAATTTTGGGAAGTTCGGAGTTGACTTGGAGGGGAAACTCATTTCGGAAGCTTTAAGTTGAGAGAATTGACTAGCATTGGATTTCAGAGTAAACGACCTCGGAACCGGGATATGAGGGTTCTAGTAGGTTCGTATGATGATTTCGGACTTGGGCGTATGCCCGAATCGGGTTTTGGGTGACTCGGGAGCATTTTGGAGCCTATTGTGGAAGTTAGCATTTTGGAAGAAATTCATAAGTTTGGGTTGAAGTGCATTTCAGTGTTATCGATATCTGTTTGGGATCCCGAGTCTGGGAGTAGCTCCGTATGGTGATTCTGGAGTTGGAAGCGCGATCGGAAGTGAGTTCGGATGTCCGTGGAGCATTTTGGAGCCATTTGGCTAAGGATAGAAATTTGTAGGTTTTTGAGAGGTTTGACCGGAGGTGGACTTTTTGACATCGGGGTCGGAATCCGATTCCGAAAGTTGGAGTAGGTCCGTAATGTCAAATATGACTTGTGCGCAAAATTTGAAGTCAATCGGACGTGATTTGATAGGTATAAACACCAAAAGTAGAAGTTTGAAATTCTAAAGTTCATAAAGCTTGGATTGGAGGTCGATTCGTGGTTTTAGCGTTGTTTGATATGATTTGAGGCCTCGAGCAAGTCCGTAATGTATTTTGGGACTGGTTGGTATAATTGGTTGGGGTCCCGGGGGCTTCGGGTGGATTTCAGGTGGTTAACGGATCGAAAATGGAATTTTGGAAGGCTGTAGTTGCTGGTTGCTGGTGTAACCGCACCTGCGAGAATAGGGCCGCAGGTGCGGAGCCGCAGAAGCGGCCCAATAGTCGCAGATGCGATTTTGGCAAAAGAGAGCTGGGACCGCAGATGCGGTCGTTTGGCCGCAGAAGCGGTATAGAAGCGCAGAAGCGGAAAAAGGGAGCCTGGAGGAAACCGCAGAAGCAGTGGATTGGCTCGCACCTGCGGAACCGCAGAAGTGGTCAAGGGACCGCAGGTGCGGAAAGTGCTG
The DNA here is from genome assembly GCF_001879085.1 of Nicotiana attenuata. Lineage (NCBI taxonomy): Eukaryota > Viridiplantae > Streptophyta > Magnoliopsida > Solanales > Solanaceae > Nicotiana > Nicotiana attenuata. The sequence goes on along the minus strand of NW_017687427.1, from coordinate 3,980 downwards.
GAGGCAGAGATGTGTTTTATAAATCGGGATTTGGCCATTTTCTCTCATATTTTCTTGGCTTGGACGATTTTTGGGAGAGCTTCAAGTGGGATTTTTCTTCATCAATGATAAGGTAAGCTAATCCCATCCATCTTGAGTTAAATACATCGATTATGTATGGATTTTAGCATGTAAATTGGTAGAAATTTGGGTTTTGGTAGAAAGACCTAGAAATTTATATTCTTGGAATTTGACCACGATTTTGGGTATGGAATTAAGAGAAAATTATATATTTGAGTTCGTGAGGCTATGGGTAAACTTATTCTTCGAAAATTTTGAAAATCCGGGCACGTGGACCCGATGGCGTTTTTGTCAACTTTCTGATCGGGGTTAGGAATTGTTATAAATTAGATTAATATGAGTAGTTTATCGTATATTAACGGATTTGCATTATTGGCTAGTTTTGGAGCGTTGTGCATCAATTTGAGTTTTCGGAAGGGCGTGGAAGGCCGGTTATGGATCTTCGGAGTGAGGTGAGTCTCCTTTCTAACCTTGTAAGAGGGAATTGTCCCCATAGGTGAAATAATTGGTTATGTGCTCCTATTTGTGGGGGCTACGTACGCACGAGGTGACGAGAGCCCGTGCGTAGCTACTAATATGTGTAAGTCTGGGTAGTCTAGGACCCAAAAAGCATGCTATACTTGGAATATCTGTGATCTTATTGACAATTGAATTTCTTAAATCCTATCGAATTGGTAAATGAATTCCTAAGAAGATTAAACTCCATTTTCTTGAATTGTTAAAAGAGAAGTTGGCTTTTCCTTGGATAATTGTTCCCTGACAAATTTAGGATTGACTGATTGTCGTGTTTATTTATATTTGACCGCGTCGCATGTATGATTCGCGAGCGGGGTAATAGATGCATCTATGGTTCGGGCGGCTCGACCCTCGGCAGTGCACATTTTAAATATTATTGGATCGGGCCGTACGACCTCGGCATGAGTTGTGCAGGCTTGTATTGCTTGCTTTGATATTTGTTGATACTAATGTCTGCTCTCCCGACTTGAGAAAATTTGTTAATTAATGGATTATGAATCCGGAGACTTTTAATAAGAGGAACTTTTACCTGTTTAGTAATTTGCTTGAATCTACTGTTGTTCTTAATAAATCCGTGAGTCATCGCATTAATAATAATATTACTGGACCTTTAGTAAGTGTTGCCATCTCGTCTCTACTTCTTTGAGATTAGGCGGGATACTTACTGAGTACACGTTGTTTTTGTACTCATACTACACTTCTGTGCATTTTTGTTGCACAGGCACATGCGCCACTAATGGCTTAGCAGGCGTAGCAGCATGGTTGACACGGAGACTAGGTGAGCTGTATTTCCTCGAGGCGACCCGCAGCTAGTATAGTCTCTCTCAGGATTCTATTTATTTTCTGTCCAATTGTATTCCGGACAGCTGTTTTACTTTATTTGATTCTTTTCTTAGAAATTGCTCATGCACTTGTGACACCGGGTTCTGGGATGGTTATAGAGTATTTTATATTAATCGCGTATTATTTAATTTGACTGGAAGCAATTATCTTCTTAAATTGGTAATTTGAAGAAAAGTCATAGTTTTCAAGAGTATTAAAATGAGAATTTAATTAAGTATTTTGGGTTGGCTTGCCTGACAGTGGTGTCCGGCGCCATCACGACCTTTAGTGGAATTTGGATCGTGACACGAAAGAGGCAGAAGAGGTAATAGTTAATTTTGGTATTGATAGATGTTAACCTATATTTAGTGACATCTAGCTCTTATATGTTAAAATTGATTCTACACTTATTTGTAATGAAAGAGGCGAATATTGTAGTAATCAGTTATAACAAGTAGGGTAACCGAAAGGGACTTACTAGAAAAGGAGCATGCTTTAAGTTCAAGTATATATTTCTGGTTCTTTAATATTACCATTTTGACAATTAATTTGTATAATCGAGAGGAGTGCACTTAATTGTTCAACTATAGTAATAATATATAAATGTAATCGTGAGAGCTATTTATACATTTATGAGAAATAGAAGTTGAAGAATAAATGTATTTACTATATAATAAAAAATATTAACTGAAGTCAGGATCCCAACACCTTTTTATTATATCCGTGAAAAACAAAAATATTTTCTATTGCTCCATTCGTGCATTTTTAGTTAGTTAATTTAAAACTCAACTCTTTCTGATTTTCTCAAATAGTAACTAAAACAAGAAACATCTGTAGAATAGATAAACCAATCTCTGTGGGTTCGACATCTTTCTATACTATTATTTGACAGAGTACGAGTTAAAATTTTATATTCGCTAGACGCTCGTCAAGAACCCTAGAGGAAGAACCCTTCTTCCCCAATTCATTGGTAAGTGATTCTAACCTATTTTCTTTCAATCTTCCATTGCATTTCATAAGATTTCAACCTAAAATCTAGGATTTTTATGGTGAAAATTGGGGGTTTGGGTAGAATTATGGATATTTGTAAAATTGAAATTTAGACCTCAAATTGAGATCGAATTTCGAAACAAATTACATAACCGGGCTCGGGAGTGAATGGGTAATCGAGTTTTGGTCTGAATTTTGGGTTTGGACCAAGCGGGCCCGGGAATTGATTTTTGTTGACTTTTTTAATAATGAATTAAGTTGAACCTTTTTCATTTGTGGGTAGTTCCTAAGGCTTATTTTGAATTGTTTGGTTGGTAATTTGCTAGATTTGGTTGGTTCGGAGGCTTGTTTGAAAGGAAAATCCGTGGTTGAGCTTTGAGTTGATCTTTGGAGCGAGGTATGTGTTGTGGTTAACCTTGACTTGAGGGATTAGGACTTGTTTGCCTATTTGCTACTTGTTTAAATGTTGGGTACAACGTATATGTGAGGTGACGAGTACTTATGCGTTGTTGTTGGGCTAAAGCATGCGAGTGGGCTTATTTCTTGTAATTTATTGCTATCTTTGATCATGATATCCATGCTTAGACTAGTTAATTATTAAATTGATCGTTCTTTCTGCGTTTATGGGATATCTGTAATAATTGAGTATTATTTCTAAAGTTGGGGTTCGTATTGTGGAACCATTGTTTATGTAAGGCTCGTTCTTGTTTATTCTATCTCCCTGATGTTATAGTTCATTGTTATATGGTAATGGAGAGTGTTAATGTACGGAGGGTGATGCTGTGCCATGTTCGAGAGTTAATGCACGAAGGGTGATGCCGTGCCATAATTGAGAGTTAATGCACGAAGGGTGATGCCATGCCGTATTTGAGAGTTTATGCACGAAGGGTGATGCCGTGCCGTACTATTGATTCATGATAAAATTGAGAGTAAATGCACGAAGGGTGATGCCGTGCTGTTATTTCTGTTTCATAGTGAGGTTGAGAGTAAAAGCACGGAGGGTGATGCCCTGCAGTTTTATTCATTATGTTTATTCGTTTTACTTGTTAAAGGCTTATTGACTATTTCTTATTATCATTCCCTGCTGTTGTTATCATATCTTGTACCCCTTTCACATGTCCCCTCCCAATAGTACATGTTTAGCCTTTAATTGTTGTTATGTTGTATGTATATTGTTATCTGCACAGGTTTATTTACGTTGGTGTCCTGTCATAGCCTCGTCACTACCTCGTCGGGGTTAGGCTCGACACTTACGGAGTACATTGGGTTGGTTGTACTCATACTACGCTCTGCACTTCTTGTGCAGATTTAGGTACTGGTTCCAGCTGTCCGTGAGGCGATTCAGCTCAGATTAGATTTTGGAGACTCGAGGTAGATCTGCTGGTGTCCGCAGACTTTGAAGTCCCCTTCCACTTATCTCTTATTTACTCTTCTTTTCATTCGAGACAATTTTGCTTATTTCAAACTCTATTTGTAGAAATTCTAGAAGCTCGTGTACTTGTGACTCCAGATCCAGTTCGTATTAGATATTAGTTTATTACGCTGTTTCGTACTTTATTATGAACTTCATTTCTGTTTACTTGGTTCTACTT
>NW_017687426.1:5371-6117 GCF_001879085.1 Nicotiana attenuata | reverse complement strand
GGTGGCAATTCTTGAATGGCCTTAACCTTTGACGGATCCAGTTCAATTCCTCGGCGACTCACGATATACCCAAGTAGTTTTCCGGCGGGAACCCCGAATGCACACTTGGCGGGGTTCAGCTTCAGATTGTACCTTCTCTGTCTATTGAAGAATTTCCTCAAATCTCCCAGGTGATCAACGACTTTCTTGGATTTGATGATGACGTCATCTACATACACCTCAATCTCCTTGTGTATCATGTCATGAAAAATTATGGTCATGGTCCTCATGTAGGTGTCCCCGACAGTCTTTAACCCAAACGGCTTCGTTTTGTAACAATACATCCCCCACGACGTAATGAAAGCTGTTTTCTCAGCATCTTCTTCATCCATCAATATCTGATGGTACCCAGCAAAGCAATCAACGAATGACTGCAACTCATGTTTGGCGCAGTTGTCAATCAAGATGTGTATATTCGGCAAGGGGAAGTCGTCTTTCGGACAGGCCCGGTTGAGATCCCGGTAGTCGACTCAGACTCTAACCTTCCCGTCCTTCTTCGGCACTGGCACAATGTTGGCTAACCACGTTGGATATTCCACCACCCTTAGAACCTTATGTTTGACCTGTTTAGTGACTTCTTCTAGCTTGAATTTCCTGAGCTTCTACTTTACCGGGGGGGGGGGGGGGGGTACGATGTTGGAGTCGTTGGTCGAACTTGTGAGCTATAATAGATGTACGTGAGACCGAGTCGATATCATCATACGACA
>NW_017687426.1:0-760 GCF_001879085.1 Nicotiana attenuata | reverse complement strand
CCAGCAGCAAATAGGCCCTTGCCAGATGTCCGCCTTCATTTCCTTCAGCAACCCGACAATCTTCAACTCTCTTTAGAAACTTCTTTTCCGGCTCCACTATGCCCCGCTCCAAATAGCTTAGCGTTTGTTGGCGCTGACAGCCATGTCTTTCCATTCTCCGATTAGCTTTTGGTTGGCTTTTTGTATTTCCCGGTGTTCATTTTCACATTCCCGCATCCTCTTGCGCAGTTGGTTGTACTTCACTTGCGCTTCCGCCTTTTCATCAATGATCCTGTGACCTCGAACAAATCCGGGCTGACCCAAATCATTGTGATTGTCTTCCAACCAGCCTATGTAATGTGGAGTACAACCAGCATGGTAGCGATCTGGCTCAATGGTGTCTTTTCCCAAGACAATCTTGCTATGCCACATATGCTGGGCTTGACACTTGTACGGACTATCGTCAGCCTGGAAGTCAGCCCGGTAATGACTCATCTTGTCGACCCTTTGTATAACCTGTCTTCTACCTACCTGTCTCATTACCCGAATAGGGACATATGGGTAGGTCCCGCTTAAACCTATCAGTATCAGAAATGGAGTATCCCTAGACCGTATGATGAATTCTTCAGTATGGAACAACTCGAACATCCATTGCACCCGGTCTTTAGTAAGATTGTCGAAGAGCTCGACCCATTCTCTAGCATTCTCTGGTTGGGCGAACATGTTGGGCATATAATTCATCCTCTTTGGGTGATGAAAAGCGACATGGTCATCCCAATCT
>NW_017687425.1:5899-6117 GCF_001879085.1 Nicotiana attenuata | reverse complement strand
GTTCTCCAGGTGGGCGCCTGATTGCTGAAATTTGAAATGTATTCCCTTGTTCTCCAGGTGGGCGCCTGATTGCTGAAATTCGAAATGTATTCCCTTGTTCTCCAGGTGGGCGCCTGATTGCTGAAAATTCGAACATGTATTCCCTTGTTCTCCAGGTGGGCGCCTGATTGCTAGAAATTCGAAATGTATTCCCTTGTTCTCCAGGTGGGCGCCTGATT
>NW_017687425.1:0-1051 GCF_001879085.1 Nicotiana attenuata | reverse complement strand
GCTGGATGGGGCCGAAAACCTGATCCGGGGTGTTTTTGGTAAGCCTGCGGGGGTAGATGGGCATTTTGAGGAGCTGGGTACTGAGAATATGATACGCGACTTTGGGATTTCTGTGGAGAGAAGTGGCGTCGGGGACGATGTCGAGGCTGGAAGTGTTGATCAAGAAAACCTATTGGATCGTCTTTTCTGTTCCTCTTTCTTCCAACCAAGTTACTGGTATGTTCTGAATGGCTTCTGAACGGCTCACGTTTTTGCCTGACCTGATTCCTTCTTCCACTAGCTCCCCCATTTTTAACACATCATTGAAAGGCTTACCCAGGGCTGGTATCAAATGACTGTAGTAGGTGGGTCCTTGGGCCTGTAGAAAAAGCTTAACCATTTCTTCTTTGCTTATCGGGGGACTGACTCGAGCAGCTTGCTCCCTCCATCTGAGCCCAAACTCATTAAAGCTTTCCTCCGGCCTCTTTTCCATCTTAGATAGCAAGGTGCGGTCTTGGGTAACGCTTGATTTGCATTGAAAGTATCGGACAAAGTCTCGAGCCATGTCACCCAATGTAAGCCACCCATCGACATTTTGACGACCATGCCAGTCCAAAGCTGCCCCAGTTAGGCTTTTACTGAAATACGCCATCATCACGTCATCTTTTTCTCCGACAATCCTCATTTCGTTGCAATAAACCCTCAGGTGGGCTACCGGGTCTCCATGCCCATCATACAAGTTGAAGTTTGGTACTTTGAATCCTGCGGGCAGGCGGGTGTCATGTGGCACAATCAGTTCTTTGCAGGTCATGCTACCCTGGCCTCCCACTCTTCGCTTGTCCCTTAAGGACAGTTCTATGCTTTTCAGCTTTCTGGGCGTCCCATCTCGTCCTTCTCTTCCTGTAACCTTTTCATTTCTATCATGGAGCTCATCTCGGGATATGACAGGAGGGCAATTTTGGGTAGTAGTAACTGAGGGATGAGCGTTGGAGCTACTAGGGTAGTTGGGACGAGTGTGATAAGCGTACCATGTCTTTAAGATTCTGCTATTTTGCATCTATCATTAGGCAAA
>NW_017687424.1:3788-6117 GCF_001879085.1 Nicotiana attenuata | reverse complement strand
CCATTCTTTTAATTGATGTAGCATTACCAGCAATTTTTTTTTTTTTTTTTTTTTTTTTTTTCTAAATACCTTCACTATCGTTTCCATTTTACTTCGAACGCCCCATTGACTTGATTTACGACAAGGACGGAATCACATTTAGCTTCGACTACCTCGGCCCTAAGCCTTTTAGCCAATTCAAGACCTGTAATCGTAGCCTCATACTCGGTCTCATTGTAGTCAATTTCACAGTTCTAATAGAATGCCTAACTATATTTCCCGTAAAGAGTGTCCGAATTCCCAAGGAAGTCCGCGTGGTTAAGAATAATTCCTTTTCGACTTCGGTTATTAAGACCGGGTTAACGTTGGCCAGGAAGTCTTCCAAGATTTGTGGGCTCCGACCAGACAGAACACGATCATTCGTGGGGTACTGATTGATCAATTTTGGGCTCGATCTCGGCCCGCCAACTTCGAAAAATGTGTCATTCTTCTGGACTTCGAGGTCGCCCAGCCCGGAATAATCTTCATAAGGGGGTCGTCTGCACCGGGAACCCCTTCATTGGACTTCTCATTTCCTTCTTAAGCCTCCTCGAGCATGGACTCAGTGTAGGAGGGCGTCCGCATAATTTCTACCAGACCAGGTGCTTCCTTTAGAGTGGAGCTGGTGTCTCGGGGGGTCTCAGCCCCCGTCTTCATCCTGACCTCTTGAGTGGGAAGAAGGTCGATCTCATTACCTATCCCCTCGGCTATGGCTTGCTTCCCGGCGAGGGTCGATCTATGACCCGCAAAAATATTGTCTTCTTCGGACTCATCCCTGAGTTGAAGAAGCGAATCCAAATCCGGTGCTCGAGAGTTGAAGATCTTCTTTGGCTTACGAGCCACTCTTTTCTTTGGCTTTGTCTTAGAACTCAGGGAGCACAAAGCCTTCCTTTCTTCTTCTACTTTTCCCCTACAGCAGCCCCCGGTAGTCCCGTGATAGAGGGATCAACAGACAAGGACACGTCCTCATCCCCTTCTAGAGGCCTAAGTTCGGTGGTCTTAGGAAAACCTACAAAGGAAAGAAGAAAAGTCAGTATGATGTAAGTTTAAAGTGTGTTAATAACTATTCAGAGGAGGACCTTACCATGAGAACATGCCTCCCATCTGTCACACCCCAAACCTGGGGAGGCGTGGCTGGCACCCGGTGTCGTACTGGCCCGAGCGAACCACTCTGTAACTCTTTTTTTTCTTCTAACTATCATGGCCAACATGGCCACAACTTGTTATGTATAACTATAAGTGGAAAAATACTGTATCAATGAACCATCTTTCTTAAAACATGAATACATATGAGCCATCAAGGCCTCTGACATAGTGTACAAAATGAACCTCAGTCTATAAAGCCTCTAAGATTATTTGACATCAAATGGACAGGGTACCGGCCTACCCATATGTCTGTAGAAAACTCTGACACGATGACTTATAGACTCGGTTGCACTCTGAATGAGGTGGAGTCTTACTGATCCTTCGCTGAGTGCTAACCTCGTATACTATGAGGGCTCGTCAAACTAATTATCTATACCTGCAGGCATGAGTGCAGTGTCCCCATCAAAAGGACATTAGTATGACTAATATACCGAGTATGTAAGGCAGAACTAAAACATAACAGTAAGTCAACATTGATTAAAGACATATAAGAATCAACCCGAATCTCTGAAGTGCCACCGTATATCCATACTTATTATATATATATATATATATATATATATATATATATATATATATATATATATATATATATATATATATATATATAATAAGTATGGATATACGGTGGCACTTCAGAGATTCGGGTTGATTCTTATATGTCTTTAATCAATGTTGACTTACTGTTATGTTTTAGTTCTGCCTTACATACTCGGTATATTAGTCATACTAATGTCCTTTTGATGGGGACACTGCACTCATGCCTGCAGGTATAGATAATTAGTTTGACGAGCCCTCATAGTATACGAGGTTAGCACTCAGCGAAGGATCAGTAAGACTCCACCTCATTCAGAGTGCAACCGAGTCTATAAGTCATCGTGTCAGAGTTTTCTACAGACATATGGGTAGGCCGGTACCCTGTCCATTTGATGTCAAATAATCTTAGAGGCTTTATAGACTGAGGTTCATTTTGTACACTATGTCAGAGGCCTTGATGGCTCATATGTATTCATGTTTTAAGAAAGATGGTTCATTGATACAGTATTTTTCCACTTATAGTTATACATAACAAGTTGTGGCCATGTTGGCCATGATAGTTAGAAGAAAAAAAAGAGTTACAGAGTGGTTCGCTCGGGCCAGTACGACACCGGGTGCCAGCCACGCC
>NW_017687424.1:0-2435 GCF_001879085.1 Nicotiana attenuata | reverse complement strand
GACACTTATCCACTTATAGCTAATTCCATATTCCATGACTTTATACCGACATTTAACCAATCATTCACACAATAATTTCTAGGTCTCAACTCAGTTAAATACTAATATATTTTATATAACTTACTATCATGATCATGTGGTACCTTGTATGGCACTAGTCCATAAGTACGGGGTATTATCGCTTGGGCCGTATTTTATCCCAAATGTAAAACATCGGCCAACCTCATTTTCTTCTACTTGTTTACCCTTTTACCTTCACGAGATTACTTATCACTTGTTTGAAATAACATAAATACTTATAATTTTGAAAATAGTCTTATCCTTGAACTTATGTCAATTATCTACGACAAATCCACTGTAGAAAATTATGGGATGTAACACCATCAACCCTTCAAAATTTTGAGCCAAGAGCACTTGGAGTACGAGATCCGTGTACAGATACCTTCGATTAACTCCTTGAGCCGGGGGATAGCATTTGGAACCCAGGCAACAGCACAACCACAAATGTGAACGATGAGAATGAAAATGAAAAAAGTTGATACTCAAGGAGAGGCTGCACTTACGAGATGCATACCACTTCTCGGGGAATGGCATGAACTCGGGAGCGATCAAGTCTTCAGTTTTTATCCATACATAGCGTCCCTGCCAGCCTCGGTCTCGGTCTTCGTCAATGGTCGAAAAGGGAGCCTTGCTGGCCCGACGAGTAAGGTTGATTAGTCCCCCTCAAAAAATTTAGGGGTTGTATAGATGTAGTAGGTGGTCGATGGTGAACTGACGAGACTCGATCCTATTCACGAAATGGAGGAGGATCACGATCCTATTCCGAAGACACACCTCGTATCTCTCGCAAAAATCCAAAATAACTGGGTCTATCGGGCCTAGTGTGAAAGGGGAACTATAAACACTTAAATACCCCTCCATGTGGGTAGTTATAGCGTCCTCGAGCCCGGGGACTACTACGTCCTTGCCTTCCCATTTAGAGTCCTCTCGGACCATAGAATGGACGTCTTCAATAATGGAGCATATGTACCTTGATGCTCATTTACCCCGGTCCTGTTTAGACAAGGGTTTCTCGACCTTGAATTCGTTTGCAATTGAGCACCCACGAGAATAAACATTTTCAAGAGGGGCTCGAGGGCCAATTCGATGGCAGCTATCTCGAGGACAACTATTTCAGGAGCAACTGCCTCGGTATCAGCGGTCGGTTGGGAAGATGAAGAGGCAGCTTTTGAGGAACTGATTTAGACGTTTTAGCCATTTCTATCTGAAAAAGTTTGAAAATTTGAAGAAAAAGGAACAAGCGTGGAGAATGAAGAGTTGATAATGATTTAAGGAATATTTGGTTAGAACCTACAAATCACTATGAAACTTTGAAGAACAAAGATGTAGATATGAAAATGTGAAGGAAGTTGATGATAGCTTGAGAGTTTAAAGGTAGAAGCTTTATCGGAAAAGGGAAAAGAACAAGGGATAAAAGCTTTTATAGGGGAAGTTCGCATCACTTTGCATTCGGAGGAAACCAGCCGACGGTCGACACGTGTCTGAAGTTAGAACAACATGATTGATGGGACATTTTGACTTCTTCGTCATTTCTGTTATAACGTACAGAAGAAGTAACTAGAGAACATCTATCATTTCTCATTGTTTCGGAAAACTTACTCTCTGAGAAACGAGGGACTATCTGTATACGGGTAAAACCGAGGGTAATAAGAACCCCAATTTCCTGGTGGGGCAAATGAGGGAAAGACATAACTGTAAGGAATCAAAATCGCGCCAATCTCAAGGCCAAAACACAACACCTACTCTCTGAGCCATCGAGACCATGCCTACTGGACCCGGTCAGAGCTCCGAGACATCGAGAAGCATTGCCAATCGACCTCACATGATTAACAAAGGTTCTGATATCCGTTCCCAATGGGATACTAAAACGTAGATCTCGGCCCATATTGGCAGTATATAAGTGATTAGCAACAACGAAGATTTTTACCTTTCTTAGGATTCTACTTAGGGTAACTCCTCTACTATATAAAGGGGAAGTCTATTATTCAATAAACTCTCTGTGACATGCATACCAAGGTAATGTACATATGTTTTCTCTATTTCGAATAATTATTCAAAGTTCTTACTTTTGTTCATAAATTCGTCCATAAGTGATGGCTACGGGACTGAAGGCAAGCTTCTTGTTAAGCTTTTCACCGAGCCCGGACTCGAATATCAACTGGTTTGGCTGTTTCTTCTTTCTTTTATTAGCTTATCTAACATCGTAAATCATTTGCATTGAATTAATCCACATATACTTAAAATCACATATAAATTCAATTTTTATCCACTTTAAGGGTAAACATAGTTCATAATAGGATAAAATTCCAAATGAGCTTGCACTAGTCCCTACTTTGAACGAGTATATCTAAATATGTATAAGGTGTTATGTGATG
>NW_017687423.1:5627-6117 GCF_001879085.1 Nicotiana attenuata | reverse complement strand
CTTGAGTGTGATGAGATTATTTCTAGCAAGATGTGATGTGCTGTGATGTGATGTCTACCCACACGGCATTGTGGTGAGACAGCTCAGATGATCGGGCTGAGATCAGATGCCATGCCACATACATGGTGGTATTGTGAGTGGATGTCTTGGGGTGAGATGGCTTAGCCGATTGGGATGAGATCGGACACCGTGCCAAAAGCACGGTGGTATATCGGTACTAAAGATCTCGCAACTTAAAAATATTGAAACTAGCTTGAAATATATCCTTTATCCTAACTTGATACTTTATACAACATCAAAAATAGTTACTTAATAAGAGCAGTTATTTAGTTACCTGGTATATCATAGTCCAATTAATACCATTCAGAAAGTAAGACTATCAACATCCGTGGCTCCTTTGATTCCCTCGATATTGTATCATTGTATCTCTTATTCTCTTCTTTTTTTCCATTAAAATAATAATGGGTACGAGGGTAGAGCAACGGGGATG
>NW_017687423.1:0-2804 GCF_001879085.1 Nicotiana attenuata | reverse complement strand
TCTTAGTGTGTCAAAGTTCCCAAGGGCCTCCAGGACCCAGGGCAGTGCTCACACCAAGGCCTCCTTAAAGGCTAAACAGCTTGTGCAGTGTGGAATAGCTAGCCCAGTGTGTCAAAGTTCAAAGGAGTCTCATGGACTCCAAATCAATGCTCACACTGGAGGGCCAGTAACCTAAGTATTCTAGGAATTGAAGTGATAGTGATTTGCAAGAATAGTTTTAGGAAAAAAGCAGTTTCAGACTTTCAGGAAATCAGAAGTAGATACAATCATTCAGTTCCTAGAACCTAGGCAAAGGTTCCAGCCAAACAAGCAGCATTCAGAAATAGGATTACATAAACTTATTGGCTGTCACTAAGTGACCAAACACAGAAGCAAGGCATGCTGAAAATAAAGCAGCCACATGTAAGGGGTAATAGGGATTAGGGTGCAAAGTATCCAGAAAAGGGGGTCATGCTTAGTAGGGGAGTAGACAAGACATAGATCTAATTTTAGACATAAGTAAACATGCAGACTTGCTGAAGGCAGAACACATAGTTCTAATTAGAAAATAGGAGTCAACATGCTATTGTGGTAAACACATGTATTGGCCAAGAGCGGACATAAACACATACATTGAACCTTAATAGACATGTTAGGAAACATATAGTCAGACATGCTATTGAATATATAGTTTCAACAGAAGTAGCCACACAGATTGGACAGAAACAGTCATGCTAGCAAACACATGGATTAAACAGGGGTAAGCATGCTGGTAAATGCATGGATTTAAACAAAAGTAAACATGCTGATGAACATACAAATTTAACAGAAGTAAACATGCTGAGAAACGCAAAAATTAATTGAATGACAGTAGTACAGGCATACCAGTTAATGAAGCAGAAACAGAAGGTAAAGTAGACAGGATTCAACACCCTAGCCTTGGCTTTCAGTCGGCTAGTCAAGCAGTGATCACAAGTAGCAGAGAGATAGATGAGAGGAAAGTTCTTTTTGTGTGTGTGAGCTATTACCCGTGTCCAAGGTAGAATGAGATTGCATATATATATAGGAGTCGAATAGTATAGGTAAATAAGGCAGGGCAAATTGACATGGAAAAAATAAGGCCAGAAGTAGGTTTAACAGTCAATTAGTGTTAGAACCCTTAAATCAATTAATCAGTTTCACAAGTAAGACAACACGAGTAATCAGAGACCAATCAAAGGGTCAAACAACCTATAGATAGACACGAGATGTCAATTAATAAACTCAGGATTAAGGAAACAATCAGAGATCAGTAAATTAGTTTAGTAAACAAATGAAACCCTAGATAATTAGGCTAATGATTCAATTATTCAAACAATAACGGACAAGAGGTTGAAATCAAACACTGAATAGTCAAAAAATTGGACCAGAAACATAACCATGCGAGAAAGATTTAATGAAACATAAAAACTTCAGAAAACCTTTTGCAAAAAACGGAAGTGGAAACCCCAGATAATTAGAAAGATACTTATGGTTGATTAGTAGCTGAAAGATTAGGAGAAATTTAAAGAAATAGCCATGGAAACAGAAAGCACTTCAAATATACAGAGATTCGAACAACAGAAATCAGAGAAATCAAAAACCTAAAGTAGCGTAGTGCTAAAAATCAGTTAATAGTGAAGAAACAAGAAACTCTTTAAAGAAAAATCGACGATGAACTCAAAAACATTCCAGATCTACAAAGATCTGGATGGATCCGTGTTGGAAATGAGGGTTTTCAAGAAAGAACGAAAGGGTAAAGAGAATCCAGTCTCAAACAAGAGATTTGAACCGTAAAAGCATCGAAATAGTAACACTCACAACCATAGACGGGCTCTTAGAGAGTCTTGAACCAGATCAGGTTAGATCTCTTCGAGATCTTTCCAGGAAATCATAAGAACAAGCAACCAAGAGACGTAGAAGATCAGTAGGAGCCTCAAACAGCCATGGAAATCCATGGGTCGAGTGAGAATCGGAGGGAATAGGATTAGTTTTGGGTGGCGGCGGCTAGGGTTAGGTTTAGGTCTCAGAGAGACGGAGAGGATTAAGGATTCTAGGGCGGCTGTTTATGAATAATTGCTAGGGTTTGGGGGGGGGTCGTTTGGTTAAAAATGGTAAGAAGTGATGGTGGCCGTTGATCTGTATGATCAACGTCCAGGATTTAAAGGGTTTGGTGGCCGGGTAGGATTTAATTGGGCTAGGGGTAGTTGGTTTGGGCCTATTTTTTTTTTAATTGAATTGGATTGGGGGGTCCGATTTTGGGTATAAAATTAGGGGTTGTTATTTAAATACCCATTTTACTAATTAAAAATAATTTTAAAAATAGCTAATTAAAAGATAACAAATAATTTTTATGCATGTAGGTGATTTAAAATAATTACTTAATATTGTAAAAAAATATAAAACTCATTTTTTACATAGATAATGTAGCTATGCATATATGTGGGTTATTATTACAAAATACACAATTATAGTTTTAAAAATGCAAAATGTAATTGAAAAAATTCAATTGAAATATTTGAACACTTATATGAGCATGGATGACGAATTTGGATGGTTAAATCATCATAAAGTAATATGAGGGATAATTTTAAATATTTATATAATAAAAATAGCAAAAATAAATGGATTTAAGGACTTATAAAAAACTTAATAAAATAATTTAGTGCATGTTTGTAAATGTGTGTACTATATTTTGAAAGTTGTATGCATATTTTAAAATTATATGAGGGAAAAATTGGGTATCAACAGTTGCCCCTCTTTACCCGGGAACGGATGAAAGAGTTTTCGGGTCAAAGAATGATGAC
>NW_017687422.1:0-6117 GCF_001879085.1 Nicotiana attenuata | reverse complement strand
GTTTTGATTGTGGTTAATTGAAAGGATCCTCAATTAGCCGCTCCTATTTATTATGTATCTGCTTGAGAGAGAGTGCATATTTAGGTAGTTGTTTGAACAATATCACTCTTGGAGTATAGGCGAGAGTCATAACCGAGGGTTTAGAAGTTGGATTAGAGATAACGATACCTCGGGTGCGATCTAAGTGAACTGTAATGTGAATCTAGCTAGCGTAGCTTGAGAGAGTGCGTCTAGTAAATTATCATAATTGCTTGAGAGAGATTTATGATAGCTGGAGAGTTCATGATTGATAGAGGCAACTAAGTCAAAGCTATAAGAAACATACAATTAATGAAATCAACAATTAAGTAAATCATAACTCTAGACCTCCTTAAGTTAGTCTCCAAACCTTTGTCTCGTTAGTTGATAATTTTACCGCTTTGTAGTATTTGTTGGTTAATTAATTAGATATAAAAATCTTAATATTATAATTTAGAAATTGTTCAATCTTGTCTTCTTAGTGATATTAAACAGATATAGTAAAGCCTTAGTTCTCTGTGGGATTCAACTCCAGACTTTTAAATCGCATTATATTTGCAGCGACCGCTTATCCTTTTTAGGACTAGAGTTGGGCATGATCAATATACACACTGTTGAAGCCTGACCACGAAACATGTTCATATAAACGGAAAGACCATCACCGTAGTAGTTGTAACTCGTAAATAAACAGCGCGACATATTTTGAAGTATGCTTCTTATATATATTTTTTAGGAGAATAACGTTAATGAGAGTCCATCTATATATCAACTTGCTGTAATAAATGCTATCTAGCTGACCCCTTCTGTTATACATTATAGGGAAGTTTTACGCCTTAAGCTATCTTGAAACAGTACGAAACAATAGTTGATATGGTCAATGCTTTTATCAAAACACAAAAATGTTCTGTAGTCCCACTGCTGCTTTAATATGAAGTATTTTCCTTCTCAAAATTTTAGAATATGTACTTATTAAAGCTTCTCTATAATAGCAAACAAATTAGTGGATGGGCGAAAATTGAGAGTATGAGAATAAAGTTGTACTGACCCCACTATTAGCAATAGTTAAGTACAGCACCAACACAAAAAGCAAAAGCTAAACTAGAGTTTAATTTTCTATAAGTGAGATTACTAGCAATCACATATGACTGGTCTTGAACTTACTAAAGAATAGTAAGTCCCTGCCAAATAGTAAGTCCAGCATCAAGCGAAGGTATTTTTTCCACTGACCCAAAATTCTAAAAGCAAATATCTTTATTGAGAAAATGGGTGCCAACAATTCTTCTGCTTGGCATCAAACTAATGCACTGTCAGCAACTCTACCCATGAAGACTCAAGTTACCCATTTCCATTCTTCAGCAAAATGGAAGCTCCATTTTGACAGTACTTTAAAAAAAAAAACAAATTGGTAAATGTTTTTGCTGGATTTTTATGCAAAGTTTTAAAAGAAAATATTACTAATATCATTGGCTCTTTTTCTTGTGGCTGCTNGAAAAATACTTCATCCATGCCAATGGCAGAAAACCAGACATGACAATGCCAAAAAACCAACAACTTTCATTACCAGTCTACCACAGCCCACAGTTGAAATTCACAACCAGAACAAAATAGCAAGCTATTCCCGACTCCAATTACTTGATGTATAGCATCTACCTCCAAATAAAATATTAAAACTTCGTAAACTACCTTAGGTGTTTAATATCCAACGTGAGAATTACATAGGCAGCTGGCATAGCTGCTAGATTGCTCCTTTTATGGCGCTAAATAAAACTAAACTTTGAGAGGCATCGTCAAAACAATAATCCTACTATGCACAATTCTCCTGTCTAGCATAAACTTTCCAAGTATTTACATTCCATTGCACTTCCACAATCAGTCAGTGTTAGTGACACCTTAAGTTAAGATCTGGATTAGTCAGCAGTCCTGCCCAACACTCTTCTGATATCCGATTTCTGATCTGAACTAAGCCTTGACGGGAACTTAACCTCAAACTTGATCCTCAGATTTCCTCTTTTCCCAGGTTCTTTTGATATTGGCATTCCTTCATCTGCGATTATCTGCTCATGTCCTGGTTTAACAACATCTGTGATTGGTATCGTAAGTTCCCTTCCATCCAAAGTAGTCAAGTTGATAATCTTCCCAGCGAGAGCATCTACTAATGAGATTTTCTGATTGATCACTAGATCATTTCCATCTCTCTTGAAGACATCATGTGGCTTTTCATCTATTACAAAAATAAGATCGCCAGGTGCAGCTCCAGTTTCATGGTTCCCTTTCTCCGGAAAAGTGATTTTTGTGCCTTTCTTCCAACCAGGTTTAATGTGTATCGCCAAGACCTCTTCAATAGTTGTAGGCTTACTGCAAATATAGTTCATACATGGAAGACAAAACTGACGAGGATAAGACCCAGAGTTAAATCTCATTAAGTGCAAAATAATTGATTGTAACTTCTAAATAAAATATATGCAAGGCTAGTAATCACATGTTCACAAAATTCCATTGTTAAGTCATTGTTGTCTTATCCCCTCAACCTCCTACCCCACTCCTCCGAAAAAATAATTGTGCTGCTTTTGGAAGCCAGAAATTTGACCTCCTATCAGCTGTAATTTATGTAGAAAATATATCATTGCCAGCAGGAAATGAAATATTCTGGATGAATAATCTACTTCCCTTGTGATCATAAGCAAGCAATGTTAAACTTACATTCTGTATAGTGTATCGATCTAGAAATTTATCAGGGAAAGTAGTTTTGATCCTTAAATCAGATCTCTGATCCAAAATTTTAGACTGATTAGCAATAAAAAAAATGATAGAAGCATGTCTTCCCCAACTGTAACATGTAATTCCTCAAAGCAGAGGTGCATTCTTGCAAAGGTAGATTTAAGTCTAAAATAACTGGAAGTATGTAAATGCATAGGAAAAACACTACCTCAAGAATACATTCAGATTGGTGGTCTCCGAAGGTATTGTATTCTCTTAAAATAAATCATTCTGGAGTCAGTAAACTACAAAATTTTCAATTTTCTACCTTCAATTTCCATCATTTTCAAAATGAGAACTTAAAACAACAACATCTAACTCTTTGAAAGATAGCTCGCTCAAGACTCTCACTAATGGAAATTGGAATGTCAATGCGCTATCAGTCTCCCACTAAAATCCACACCAAGTAATCAGGATTACATCAAAATTATCACACACTTCATCAAGAGGCAGACGGTAAAAGCACATTAAGGAAACTTTGTTGTCACAAGTGACACTTGCAAATGGTTGTTGCGGACTTGATTTTAAATGGTCAAAAAGCTATAAAATCCTTCGGCTTAATTCCAACTGTCACATCTAAAATTGGTTGAAACACTATGTTGGGCATCAGTTTTGATAATCTAACATTCAAGAAAGTATCAGTACCTCTTGAATTTGATATCTAATTTCTTGACCTTGACTTCATACTACACCAATCACTTATATTCTCTCTTTGGTGCTGTCCTGACTGACAAGCATAACTTAAATTAAATGTATTTCTGCCAGTTCGATGATAATCAAAGAACTTTCCCTAGACTCACAATTATCATTTATTCGTTCTATACAATCCATGCATATCCCCCATTACAGTTTTGATACATTGTGCAATAATCTCAACGGCACAGTCTCAAGGGAAGCCTAGAGCCCTAGAGGCTGACGCATGGGAGTAACTCCCTAGAGATCTAGATTCGTATCCTAACTACAAAACTGGGTGCTGTTCCAATCCTCACTTGGATGCCTCTGCTCATGGCCTTAACTGGCTACCCAGTAGATTAATTGAGGTGGGTACAGAATGTCCACCAAACACAAAACAAACAAAAAAAACTCAAAAGCACATACTGCCAAATTCTCCGCCCAATAGAACCAATCAACAACTATCATGTAATAAAATTAAACCGGAATACTGAGAATTGTACATAAAAAATTTGAACATACAGAATTTAGCAAATAAGTATTGAGGATGATGTCATTCATAAATACTTTTGTTAGTGTTAGTACAATGTAAGGCTTACTTACCCAGTGACATCAAGAACAATCCTTGAAATCTTCATCTTCCTCTTAGAACCCTTGAACAATTCCTCCAAGCTACACGGCAACTTGTTCTCCACCGGCGCCGCCTTCCTAATCCGTACAGTACCACCAGTAGGACTCCTAGTATACCCATCCGATCCACCAAAAAACTCCGCAAAAATATCTTCCGCATCACGCGAATCGAACTTAAATCCTCTCCCATTACCATTCATAGGTGACGACGGATCGAATTGACCCGATTTCAACGCTTCATCGCCGTATATATCATAGATCTGACGCTTCTGTGGATCACTTAGCACATCATAAGCCTCCGATATCTGCTTGAATTTCGCTTCTGCTTCCTTCTCACTGTTCTTGTCCGGATGCCATTTCATCGCCAATCGCTTGTACGATTTTTTCAAATCTTCTTCACTCGCATTGCGTGACACTTTGAGTAATTTGTAGTAATCAACGCCCATTTTCTCTCTCTCTTTTCCTGTTGATGAAAACGAAGAGGGAATGTAGGTTAAAGTGAATATATAACGCGTTTTTTTCGAGAAAGTTTTTATTTTAAAAAGGAAGCTGGATTAATCGTTGACCCGTAAAGAACGGGGAAAAACTCCGGCGAGTCGGCCGGTCGTCAACGCGAATGCGTAGGCTAGAGAAATGGGCGGATGTTGTGCTAAGATACGCAGAGGGAGAAAGATTTTTTATATAGGGTTTGTATTAGGATGACAGGGCTGTCACGTAAAAATATGTGATTGTCCACTTGTTACATGCCACGTGTGATAACTAGGGTGATTGTGATGACGGGGGAATAAAATAAGGGAAGTAGTGGGGAGTGCTGAGAACGTGCGAGCGCGTAAAAAAAGGACCGACAGAGTATCTTGTGTTGGAAGTGTGTGCGGTAAACAGAATCTGTTTTGGCGTCGCTGTATATGGCAATTTGGCGACTGGGCGGCGGTGTATACAACAATCGCTTATTGGACGAATAATTATAATATTTAATCTTTCTTCATCCATGCCATTTCCCACCCTAACGTCAAATTTCACACCAAAATGGTGTGACACCAAATTTATTCCAACCATTACATTATTTTTTACACCAAAAAATCTTCTCACTCTTCTATATTATATTATTATCTTCTATTTACTTTTCATTTTTTATTTCCTTCAAATAAATACTATCTTTTTTCTTTTTTTCATATTCATTATATAATTCACATTCACCATTTATATAATTATTTATTACAAAATGATTTTAAAGAATAAATCAACTAAAACTAAAATCATTGATAAAAGATAATTAAATAAATATTACATAATAGTCAAATTTAATTTAAGTACCACATTAATATTTAACTTTCGCCTCTATTCTCCCATAAATGCTCGATTAATGCATTACGAAGTGCGAAATGCGCATCATTATTTTATGTATTGTTTATTTTCTTTTTTTAATTTAGTTTTCACTTTTCAGTTTTAGCAACATTAGATATCTTACATTTGCATTTATTATTTTTAAATAATGGTTATATTTCTTTTTATATAATTATAATAATAATAAAATTAACGTATAATTTTATATAAATATATATATACAAAAATTAATATATCAGAAAATAGGATATAAAATTAAAATTATAAAGATCTTAATATAAAAATGAATTATATACACAATATATGATAAATTAAAAGTCCAAAAAATAAAAAGTGAATAAAATAATAATAAACCAAATTTGGTGTGATAAATAGTGTTGCACCAAATTTGGTGTAACACTATTCATGCTCTATAATGGTGCAAGATTTGGTGTTCCATTGGAGCAAAAAAAAAACCAAATTTTGCACCAAATTTAGATTTGGTGCAGCCTTGGAGATGGTCTGATATTTGAACAAAATTAGTCTCTATTACACGAATATTCCAAGTCAAATATGGCATAATTAATACAAATGATAATAAACTTTAATCGCATATTTGTTCTAGCAATAACATTTGTTAGAGTATAAAATAGCTAATTAATGTATATAATAAATCACTATAGTATATAAACCGATATTTGAATTCAACACGTAATT